>NC_092204.1:57895447-57970268 GCF_043381705.1 Parasteatoda tepidariorum
TAATAGTATGAGATTGCCGCAGCTGATGCTCTCTGGTTATTTTAGTTTCCGTTTTTAAAAGCGCTATATGTTGAGCCACCTCAGCTAGATTTGACATGTGACATTTTTAGCGGCAAACATTGGTCGATTCGCCGTGTAAGAGAAATAGTAACGTAAACAAAACAAAGCAAACGTTGCCACCGGTGGAAAAGAAATACAACCAAAATTTGGGAGCCACGTAGGAGAATTATATATATTAGATATATATATATATTACTGCAGGCACTGAACTTTCGTTCTTCACCTCGAAAGATGCCGGAAGTGTTGTTCAGTTATCGTTATCCAATTGGCACCCTTGAACCTACGTCACGGAGGCAAGCAACATTACCCACGCCACACTGCCACAGATATCCGTTTATAGGGTGGGCCACATTCATACATCACACAACAGAGAACAACACAGAGAGAGATAAACATCTATGACCTGAGCTGGATTCGAACCCGCAACCATTGACTTTATAGTCAGACACGCTGACCGCTCGGCCACCTGATCGGAATATTAAAATATACATCAAAGGGTTATTGCCTTGTGTTTGATTTTAATAAAAAATATAAATTTATGGTAAAAAAACTGAAAAGGTTCAGATGGTATAGTATAACGTGAGACAAAAATTATTCGTATTTAAATATATCATTATTATAACTACCCTCAATGAATATTTAATAGAAGAATTACAATTACACTTCATTCAAACTCTTTACTGTAAAGAATATCTACAATGACCCTATTTTAACTAAATTTTGTTTCATACTTTGGAACAATTAAAACTTTGTACTCGACTTTTAAAGAACAGTCTTAAATTTTCTCACTTTTAGCTCATTCTGATTTTTTTTTTTTAATATTTTATTTCTGGATCATTGTCATGAAAAATAATCTTGCTTAATTAAAAAGAATACAAAGACGAGTTTTAGAGAAGGAGAGTAAAAATATTTAGAGAATGGAAAGTAAAAAATTAAATATGTCTTTCTAAAAAATCTCGTTTTTTTTTTTCTTTCGCCTTTTTCTTAATTCGAAAAAGTTCTAGAACTTCATTAGTTAAAAACTTAAGTCCCCTCTTAAAAAAATAACAAGGAAAAAAGAAGCATGATTGAATGTAATTTAATGAGGGATAAATGTGTCAAAAGCAAAACCGTCTCATACAAACTATGTTATGCATATTAATAAAAAATTTAATTAGGTAGAGACGTAAAAAGTAAATAAATATACTTATTAATACTACTTACAATAAATAAATGAATATTTATCCTTGATTCTATAAGTAACAGTGCCGTACAGACAGAGGTGTGTAGATGCCTGAGGCTTATTCTTCGATTAGATGTCCTTAAAAAGAGTAGTATTAGCACTGTAGAAAAAAAAATTGTAAATTGAATTCCAAAATCAAAAAATTGGAGGGATAAAATTATAATAGCCGGGATACATATTTTAAACTCATTTCGCTTAAAATTGCTGTTGAAAATATTAACTAAACATGCTGTTGCCAATTAGTAGTTGAAAGAAATCGGTAAAAGGCACGAATGAAATTTATACACAGGCAAGAAACAGGCTTGCAAGAAAAAAGGAAAATTTTGTGCAATTCTTTTGGGCATTAGTATATGCGTCTAAATTATGTTAACTTAAGGCACTTATTTAAAAAAAGCTAATAAAATAAATAAATGCATTATATTAATATTAAAATATTTTTTGCTGTAATTTCAATGTGGTTTTGTGCCATTCTTTATAATGTGACGGTTAATCAAAATCACTTAATTTTGCAGAATTTTAGTAAAAACTTAACATTTTCAATAAAATACTTACATAATACTTTCACACAAGTATTTTTTTATGGGTAAAAAAGAACATCGACTTAAAGAATACTCATTTTCAATAACATTTTAATATTTTGTCCCCTATCTGACCGATATCAGAAGAACTAAAATGCATTTTATTCAAATTTCAAATGATCAATAGAAAAGATAGTTAAATTGAACTCACGTAACTTTTATTTGAAACGAGTTAAGATTTTAAAAACATACATTTTAAATCAAGATTAAGAATGATTATTATGACCTTATATGCATCGCCTTATTTCCCTCTTTTTAAAAAAAATGCATACTCTTTTAAAAACATATATATTTCCACCAAATCTTAAATCTTTTTACTCTCTCCAATTCCTTTAAAAAGAAAAAAATTCTTTCCCCACTTTTTTTAGCATCTCTCTCCATTTTTTTTTTCTTGTGCTTTAATCCTTAATCCTATTAAAACTTAAAAACCAGTGATCATTTTAACAAAAGCAGAGTTGGTCTGAAAATCCATTTAATCCTAATTCTATCTTAAGTATAGAAAAAAAGGCGATGGAATGAATAGTTCAATTAAAATAATAACTTAACAGTATTACTTAACCAGTTTTTATTTCGATTTTTTCGGGAGTATATGGTCAGCTCAGTTAACCGCACTGTGATTTGCTGGGAAATTTTCGCGCATGCATAGTGAATCTCAAATAGCTTTAATTTTATAGTTAGGGAGAACCATAATCCTAAGCAAAATTTTATTACCAAGATATAAAAGTTTGGGCTAATTTAAATATCGTGTCTTATTTCATGAATAACGACATATAAAAATAGGATTCGTTTCCCGTTCTATTGAATTCAACATTCAATACAACACGTTTATTTTGTGGTTAATAGCGGGCACTTGGGTCTATTTCCGATTGGCCTCACAAATGCCAGAACTGCTACTTTCTTCTTGTTACCCATTGAGCACCTATGGCCAGGCCACGGCGGTGGAGCAGCGTCGTCACACTACCACAAACCCGTTTATAGGGTGGGTCATATTCACACAGAAGAAAGGACATAGAACTCAGAGAGTGAGAGAGAGAGAGAGAGAGAGAGAGAGAGAGAGAGAGAGAGAGAGAGAGAGAGAGAGAGAGAGAGAGAGAGAGAGAGAGAGAGAGAGAGAGAGAGAGAGAGAGAGAGAGAGAGAGAGAGAGAGAGAGAGAGAGAGAGAGANAACTTTGTAATCACGATTACAAGTAATTGATTACTGTAATCAATATTGTAATCATGATTACAGCTGTAATCAAAATATTTGAAAATTGTAATCATGATTACAAGTAATTGATTACTGTAATCAAAAAATGTAATCGATTACATTTTTGGCCAACTCTGCTTAATCCTATTAAAACTTAAAAACCAGTGATCATTTTCACAAAAGCAGAGTTGGTCTAAAAATCCATTTAATCCTAATTCTATCTTAAGTATAGAAAAAAGGCGATGGAATGAATAGTTCAATTAAAATAATAACTTAACAGTATTACTTAACCAGTTTTTATTTCGATTCTTTCGGGAGTATATGGTCAGCTTAGTTAACCGCACGGTGATTTGCGGGGAAATTTTCTCGCATGCACAGTGAATCTCAAATAGCTTTAATTTCATAGTTAGGGAAAACCATAATCCCAAGCAAAATTTTATTACCAAGATATAAAAAAGTGGGAGAATTTTAATATCGTTTTTTATTTCATGAACAACATGACATATAAAAATAGGATTCTTTTCCCGTTCCATTGAATTCAACATTCAATAAAAAAAAATTTTCTTGGTTAATGGCGGGCACTTGGGTCTATTTCCCATTGGCCTCAGAAATGCCAGAACTGGTACTCTCTTCTCGTTACCCAGCGAGCACCTATGGCCAAGCCACGGCGGTGGAGCAGCATCGCCACGTCACACAACCACAAACCCGTTTATAGGGCGGGTCACATTCACTCAGAAGAAAGGACATAGAACACAGAGAGAAGGAAACATCCATGCCCTGAGCGGGATTCGAACCCGTAACCATCGACTACGCAGTCAGGCAGGCTAACCACTCGTCGTCTTTAATACAATATAATGACTCACATTTCTAGGGACCATAAATATAAAGATATCCCTGTTAGGGACATTTCTATTTCGCGCATACGCATTGCATGAAAGTTGTATTGAAAATCCCTATCTATTTCCTATTCAGCTGTTATTACGTAATGATAGTTGCGTAATCATTTCTGCCCTTCTGCATTATTTAAAGGAGAGGTTTAAACTGAGTTTTGAATTTTTCCACAAAATTAGAAATTAAGAAGATAATAATAAGGCCATAAATAATCATTACGAACGGAATTTTATGTATTCAATTAATGTGGGAACATATAAGAATAGCTACCTGTGTAAATATAGTCACCCAAATATTTATATCGATCTGGCATTTGACCTTGAAAAGATCAGTGTAGGGTAGACCGGGCAAATATATACCGGGCAGTGGCACTTGACCTTAAAGAAACATTGATGAGGGTATACTGAACAGTGGAACTTAGTCTTTAAAATAGTCTACGTTATACCGGGTAAATGTATGCCGGGCATTGGCATTTGACCTAAAAAAAACATCAATGTAGGGTATATAGTGCAAATGCATATCGGGGCTTAATGAAACATCATTACAGAATCAGTACATTTGAACTTAATTAAAATCAGTATAGAATATACTGGGCTATGGAACTTAGTCTTAAAAACGTTAGTGTAGGGTATACTGGAAAAAATTAAAACGGAGAGTGGTGGATTGAGTGGAAACATCAGTGTTGGGGTATGCCGGTCAAATATATACCGGACAGTGACACTTGAGCTTGATAAAACATCAGTCTTAGGCATGTAACGAGAAAGTGTAAGCCATTCATATTCCTTTCAGGGTCTTCTGCATTATTTTGATCGTTATACAAATTCCATTTCAAGTCAGCAGCAATATTAATGAAAGTTGGTCTTAAAAAGAGTAGTTTTTAATAAAAATCAGCTGAAATAATAACAAAATAATAAAAACAAGACGGGCAAAAGCAAGTAAAAAATGGAAATGAAAACAATACTTCAAAAATCCTTTTTGAGACTGCGTTAAGAGACTGCGTTTTTCCTTTCTTCCCTCAGCCTCCTTCATATTACCCTATTTTTCCCCAAGCATTAAAGTTAGAGAACAGGCCCTAAACATTTCAGATAACGACAATACAGATAACAATGTAAAATGTCGAAAAAATTTAAATGACATTTTTTATGCTCAATCTATATCAATATATCAGTTTGCATTTCGAAATTTTTTTTTTTGATAAACAAGTGATTATTCTTAATAAAAAAGAATACAACAGGAACCAGTCTTAAGGAATCTTGGAAATGAATTATATAACACAATAGAAGCTACAGAACGATTGCACTACGATAGAAGCAAAGTGAAAACTAAGTAACTATTTCTAAAAAATCCTGAATTCAGTGGTGGAAACTTTCTTTAACCTGCGAAAAGGACGAAAAAGTATCGGAGAAACACACAAAGGAAATAAGAGGTATTTCATTTCACCACCAATGTTTTACAGCTGCGAAAACTTTCATCCGTTAATTTAGTTATTTTTGTTGGATAAATTTAACGTTATAGAATATTCTTTTTTTTTTGGAAACATTTTATTACATACGGTTTCAAGTGTCATTTATAAACTTAAGACATTGAAGCATTTTCTATGAAAATTAAATGAAAAAAATGTGAAAATATGTAATGTGCAAAATATTGGTTTGTTAAAAATCTGTTAACAAATAATAATAATAATATTTTGATAAAAAGATGGTTAAATGGCTACTATCAAAATCTGATACGACTTTTTTAAATGTTTTAATCAATAAAATGTCTGTTAAATTATAGTGGTCGAAATTTCGACTGACCATAAATTTTTCTTGCTTCTTTTTGGCAAAGATTTGTATTGGTATCAGGATCAGAGCTCATGTTGAAATTTGAGCCCAGTAGTTAGTTGAAATTTCGAACGAAGCATATTTCCATCAGGCGATAAAATGAAAACATAAATTCTATTTGCAGTGTTCAGGAAACGCTTGAAACTTGTATTATCCTGAGACATGGAGCTCCAAACGAGATTTAAGCACTTTAGTAAGTCAGTAAGTAGTCAGAAGTTTGATTATCTATAAATTCGTTTGGATAATAAAATGATAAGAAATTTGTTTTCAGCGGACAGAAAAATCAGTGAAACTTGTTTTGATACAGAGCTCTATATGAGATTTAAGCCCTTTACGTAGTCTGTAATGGAATTTCGGAATTTCGATTGACTACAAATTTTATTTGGCAATAAAATGAAAAGGAATTCTATTTGCCGCAGTAGGGAAACGATTTAAACTTGTACTGTCATCAAGAATAGTGCTACAGGAGAGATTTAGACTTTTTAACTGGTCGGTAAATTGTCGGATTGTTTTATACATTTTAACTGTATTGGTGATAAAAAGACAAAAATATCTGAAGGATCAGGAAACTATTAAAAATTGCGTTGTTATCAGACAAGGAGCACCAATTTCTTCGATTTGAACACCCTCGATTCGAAGAGTGGAAATTTCGCCCTTTGTCCTGTAGGATTCCATCTTTATAAACATGAAGGCGAGTAAATAAAAAGATATTAGAAGGAACGTTTGTTTTTTAAATATATATAAATTAAGCATTAATAAAATAAAATAACCATAAAAAAACACCCGACTTGTGAAAACGTAGGGGAAAGAAAGTTTTACGTTTTTCAATCAGCTTTTGTATTTAATGAAAAAAAAAATGCATTCTATAAAATTTAGGGCGTTTTTATTTCTTAATTTCGATTAAAAAAAAGTAAGTCGTTAAAGTAAAAGCAAAAAGTTGAAAAAAATACAATTACAAAAATTATTTCTGAAACTTGACATTTTAAAAATTTGCATTTATTTGGTTTATAGAAAAAAACTTATAAAATAAATAAATTATACCTCACATAATTATAGCTCATATACCACAATAAATTATACCTCATTACTTGATGATTTTGAATTATACATTATTTACTAAATAGTGTTGTAAAAGTACAAAAAATCGTGAATAAAGAATAAAAGCTTTTAAAGTAAATAAAAAATATATTAGTAAAAAAAAAAAAACAGTCACAGGTGTGTTCTTTTCTCCGTTGTTTGGATCGATGAAAAGCAAAGGGGATCAACAAGTGGTTAAGAGCCTTATCGGATACTATCGATTTGCCGGGGTTCCCGGGGACCGACTGCCGCTTTCCCTCTATATATAGAATACTCTCCTCCTGAACTATCCCGGATTCTCGGATCCGGACTCATCTGTCCCTTTATATTAGTAAAAGGAAAAGTTGAAAGTTCGTAAAATTTAATAAAAGCCTGCCCAGGGAGAAGAGCGTCACTAGGAATTGTTGCTATTTTGAATCTCTTTCATGTAGCTACAATTGTGCCGAAGACTGGATTTGGCGAATTATGGAAGACTAGAAATTTGTTACACGCTATGATTTCTTTTGAGTTTTGCCGGAGATACATTTTTAATTAATTTTCGAGTTTGAGTGTTTTTAGAAAGAAAATAGATATGACTGTTTTATGAAATAGAAAGTGAAAGTTTGTTGCATTTATTAAGTTTAAAATAAAAATCAATTTGAAGCTATTTTGACTTATTGAGAAGACTGGTTTTCAATTTTAATAAAATTGCAGCATTTTATTTTCTAGTTGGTTAATTACAGAATTTGATCAGAATTTTACTTCAGAAACCCTAAGCTATCAGGAATTGCTTTTCTTTAAAAGCATGAATAACTTTAAAACACCATGCATAATAAATGTTTTTCCCGAGAACGATTATGCAACAAGTATAATATTAGAATACGATAAATTAAGTTGATTGATTATGCAGTAATTATGAAAGAAAGTAAAGGATAATTGCCGGACAATACCCGGATAATTCAATTCTTTACGGTAAAAATTAATTAGAAAACATAAATAAAATAAAGGTAATATGAGAAATTTAAAAAATTAATTTAAAACAAATTACTTATTTGTTGGTTCTCTACCGTTCATTAATCCAAAATTAATCGTAACATCAAAGATGGAGCAAAATACCGTATAAGGGAGCAAAGCATAATATATTTACTGATATTAGCGAAGTTCTCACAAGCCGCGGGAGTTGAATTGATTCTAGATTCTTCTAAAATCAATCCAATATCAAATTGTTTATAAAATAGACTAAGCTCAAAAATTTAGAAAAATGTTGTTGGAATTTGTATTATATTGATTAATTAAGATGTTTAAAATTCGATTTAGTCAGAAATTCGAAAATAAAAACTTCGTTAAGTCTCATCGGCCGAATAACGCTCAGTCGAGATATCGGCGTCATGCTTGCCTTACCACCGACTTGAAGGTAGTGGAAATTTCTGAAATTGAAATGCTGTTTTTTTTTGCGAAGAAATAATCTAAAGTAATTTTAAATACCTATAAATTTCTAAATAGTGGGAGAAATCTATTGGAAAGTACCCTTGTTTTTGAGAGATAGGTTTAATTAATACAGAATTGAGCTGGATAGTTAAAGTTGCAGTAAAACACTTCTGCTTCCTTCCCCAACCATGTCCACTCTCCCATATAAGTGACGCAATGTGAAGTTGTTTCCTTTAGTTTGTCTTATGCCTATGGCACTTACGTTTTAATCACATCTTAAGGCTATGATGTATCGCCATATAATACCCTACAAATTTCTATGGTTACCACAGGCTTATGGTGCAGAGCCTTATGAATGAAATACAAATATCTATGATAGCCACATTCTTATGGTCTTTAGCATATAAATTTCTAGGGTAACCACATTCTTATCGTGACTAAAAATAAATTTCTATGTTAACAGATTGCCATAGGTGTGTCTACGGCAAATATTTTTTTTTCATTTTTTTTATTTCCAATGGTAGACATGAGATACAAATTTGTAGCCGAGAACAATACAAAGAAAGAACAAAAAACGGAAACAAGAGCTACAAAAAGAAAGAGTCTATAGGTCATATATAATGTATCTCGCCACCAATAACGTTCCCACAAGGGCCCAGGAGGAAGTGCAGGGCAACGTCTATGATGGTTAGCGTTCATTTCTTCTTGCAGGTTACATAATGGACAAAAGGGGCTTGGAAAGATTTTGATTTCGTACAGGTGTTTTGATAAACAGTCATGACCAGTGGCAAGGCGAAAAAGGGTCACAGATTTTTCTCTTGGTCATGACGGAATATCCTTAATTCCTTCCAGCCAGTCCATATCTTTATTTGCTTCTTGGAGTTTTGCCTCATATGTTGTTCGAAGAGAGATTTTTATTAGCTTTTTTGCGGTGTAGAAAGGAACTGGGTTAAGATATATTTGTAGAATCTTGGCGGATTTTTAGGCCAAGAAATCTGCAGTTTCGTTACCTTGAAGTCCACAGTGCGCTGGTACCCATTGCATGGCGACATTTTTGTTGTGTTGGTCAAGCCTGTGAAGGGCTTGACGACAATGTAAAATGTCGGCAGATGCGGGGGCTTCAGAGGAAGCAAGCTTGGAGTGCGGTTTTGGAGTCAGAGAGGATGACTACGTTATTGAATTTCTCAAGGTGATTCTGAGGTTGTGATAGAGCAACGCTTATTGTCGATACTTCTGCATCGAAGGCTGTTCTAGACAAACACATCGGGTGTAAAATGAAAAAAAGGTTGCAGGAAACTCCGGCTCCTACATTAGTGCCATCAACCAATCTTGAACCGTCTGTGAATATATGCAGCCATTCGTGCTCCGGGTACAGTAAGTGTTAAGTCTCCTGGGCGATAGATCTTAAGACTCGGTCATTTGTGTCTCTCTTGGAAATATTTTGACATAAGTTTAAACCCAGTGAGTATCTCTCTTTTTTTCGATAGCGCACTGTGATCAAATAAGGTCTTCTGTCTTCCAAGTAATATTTACGGCAAATATTCCTAAGAGTAATAAACTAATGTTTTCATACACTCGTCTGTGGGTTTTTAACGAGGAAAGAGGAAATGTGCTTAATGGGAATCCTTCCTCACCTGCATATTTCTTTATATTTTCAAAAATCGTATTTTCAAAATTTTTATTTCTGAATTTCTTTTTTGTTAAAATAGAATTTCAGAAATAACTTGCTTCATCTATATTCGATTTTATTTAGCGTATTTTACATGGAACTTAATTTTATTTGAAACTCCTGAACTGTGACAAATAAATATAATTCACTTTTATGTTCCTTATATATTTTTTTTTTAGTTTTTTTAAATGTCCTAATCAGAATGATGCTTCTCTTTCGAGGAAATTATTTATCCGCACAGTAATCTTCAACTAAAAGCATCGATTCGAATATTCTACAGCAGCAATCAGCATTATAGCCCAGTGGAGCTGAAATCAGGGCCACTTTTGGGAGTCTGAGCCCATCCGAGTTCAAGATTAATTAAAGCCTGATTCCGCCTGAGATACATTGAATACAGACCGAATTTTGCAGTCTCGCTAGTCAGCTTTTGGTATCCAAATAAGAAAATAAGTTATTTAAACCTCTTTTTTTGTTATCACCAACTTGTCGAACAAAAGGCGAAGGGAAAAATCTAGAACTGAATGTTGTGTTTAATCATGAGTCCGAGCCTGAAATTGTTTCTTAGTCAACGTTCCCGAGCCAGTTTCATCACTACTGTCCACTCACACTGCTGTTTTTTAAAGATAAAGGGCCGTTGTTAGACTTACGATTGCCCGGTATTATATAAACTGATAGTTCTTTTTCGAAAACTAAAGGCCATTGTTCGATATACCCTTATCGGGTATTCTCTTAGTTGATTATAAATTTTTTAGTTTAGAACCGTCGTTGAACAGCCTACCCAATTCTGGGCTTACGGCTACGATTGTTCAACTCCGTATCCTTGTAATTTTGATCTCAATCCAAAAGACTAGGGAGCTCCTGGATCAGTACCCCTAGAGGTTTTGATTTGTTATGGGAACTTGATGGACGCTGTGACCCCGACAGATATGACGTGCAGCAGTCACCGTTTACTATACGGGGAGTCTTCGGCTGGCAGGGATCGAACCAACGACCTCTTGGACAAGGGCCCAGTGCCCTACCAACCAGGTTATCCCGGCCAATTCTCTTAGCGGATATAATTTTTTTTCATTTATTTATTTTTTTAAATTTATTTTATTTTTTAAAATTTTTATTTACTTTTTTTTTTAGCTTTTTTTACTTTTTTTTGAAGATTAATGGCCATGGCCTGACATTTCTTACACCGATGTTTTTAAAGTTTAGATTATCTGACATTCCTTACACGAATATTATTTTTAATATGCCCTAGTTGGATATTCTATAATAATAACCATTAAGTTTCATTAAAAAAACTTATTTATCGAAGGAAAAACAGGATTTCTTCATTCTCTCCAACTGGAATGACATAATTTTCCATATGCGCCTCAAAATTGGAACGATTTAAACGGTACTAAATCGATTAAGTTTCTTTTAAAATTAATTAAAAATTGTTTTTCCTAATGACTTATTTATTTGGTATATTTTGATCACTGAACTATCTGAGTAGTAACTTGAAATGTTTTTTTTTCAGTGTTCTTCAAAATATCCATAGTACCAAGTTTTTGTGCGAAATTTCTTTTTAAGGGAATAGTTTACTGAACATAAAATCTAAAAAGCAAGCACCTATAAGCATCGACATTTTTTCGTCAAAATATGAAAATTAGTTTTGTTTCTAGAGGCAGGCAGAATAGTTTTTCTGGATGATAAAAAATTTAAAGAGCGGAGCAAAAAAAAAATCGATACCTTCACAAAAATACTTCTTATTTCTAAAAAAAAAACTTATTTATAACATATCCATTTTATAGAATTTATTCATATACATTCCTTTAAACCCAGATAGATTAATTTCATAATATCAATGATTTTGTATAATTTTATTAAAGCAGAGAAACATATAGTAATGAAATATNGACTAGCTACAAACTTCAAATTTGGCACATAGTTCAGAATTGGATGACAATGCATGAAAATGAAGAGAAGAAAGACACAAAGTAAAATAAAATTAAAATTTAAAAAAAAAAGTTATTTTCGAGACCGTCTTTTGTTGTCGATTCCATTATTTCAAATTAGTATTACATGTCAGGTGAAAAGATTTTTATTGTCGGAGTATTTTTATTGGCTGAAAAAACACGTGGTAGGATCCAGTTTTTCCTCATTCATTTCCAGATTGTTTTGGTTGTCATCAGCATAAAACTAATGAAAGTCGTAAAGGTATTGTTTTTCTATAAAGATTTTTGTATCCCTAATTTAAAATGAAAGTTCTATTATTTTAGTAGTGGTCTTGTAGTAGTCTTGACTACTCTTGACTAAGAAAAATAATCTAAATAAAAATATATATTTTTAAAAACCACGTTTTTTGTAGTGAAGAATAATAATTGAAAAGTAATAATTTTTAAAAAATATAAAATAAAAATTAAAAAAATTATAATTTAAAATAAAAAAATTCAAAATAAAAAATAATATTTTTAAAAACCACGTTTTTGTAGTGGAGAATAATAATTAAAAAAAAATTGAAAAACGAAAAACGTGGGGCGCATGAAATACATAACAGTACATATACACATACATATACACATTTTCTTACTCATACACATGCACAGCCACATATACATCCACATACATATGCATATACACAAACATATTCCACATCCACATTCAGATACAATTACAATTACAGATATACATACACATATTCTCAAGAGCACACATACACACACTAATATAACATTACTGTTATGTATTTCATGCACCCCACGTTTTTCGTTTCTCAAATTTTTTTTTAATTATTATTCTCCACTACAAAAACGTGGTTTTTAAAAATATTATTTTTTATCTTGAATTTTTTTTATATAATTTATTCATATACATTCCTTTAAACCCAGATAGATTAATTTCATAATTTCAATGCTTTTGTATAATTTTATTAAAGCAGAGAAACATATAGTAATGAAATATAAGTATTAAAGCCCATGTTTATTAATAATTTTTAAGATCATTTTATATAAAATAGCTGAAATAAGTAGCTTTTAAATAAAGGCAAAAGCAAACATCACGAGGAAACAAATCTGACGTTTAAATGATCGCGTGACATTTATCTAAGCATTTATTACAGCTTAGGAGGCAAACTCGTTGCAATAAAATGTCAACTTTCTTTGAAAATCAGTTTCATTTTCCATTACAATCGAATCAAACATAAAATGTTTACAAAGAAAGAAAATGATGAACTGATGCGAGAGCGGTTTTGTGTTTATTTAGTCTCTTTCTTGAGAGAATATAGAGCAAAATAATAGTTTTATGCGCAATTTGAAAAATTGCTTTTCTAACACTTAAGAGTATTATTTTCTAGTTAATGTTAATATATTAGTTATTGCTATCTGCTTTAAAAAATTATTTAAATCCAATATTTGTTTTATAAAGCATATGCGAAATGATAAAACTTATAAAGGAGAGAGCTATAAAATTTATAAAGGAAATAAAATTCATTAAAGTTATGGAATTTTTAATGGAGAGATATACATAAAAGAGACAGTAAAGAATGTAAGAAAAGAGAACATTTCATGGAAATATTAAGAATTTAAGATTTATTAAGTTTTATTAACTGCGTATAAGCTGCAACTACATAGAACCTATATAAGCACACCGGACAAAAAATCAGTCACCCTTAGAGAAATCATGAAAAACATCATTTAACAACGCGTAACACCGCCTCTGGATTTGATAACCACCTGGATTTGGTTAGGAAGGGAGTCTACAAGGTTTTGCAGATACATTAAATCCAGTTTTACCCACTGTTCCAACATGTTCCACAAATTTTCAATATGCTTCAAATCTGGTGATTTTGCAGGCCTATCAAGATGTAATTGAGTGTCTGAGTGTTCATAAAACCAGTCACATATTCTTCCAGCCCGCTGAACTATGCTGTTATCATCTTGAAAAATAGGAGTATGGACAACGTGTTCTACATGAAGATGTTGACTGAAAAGCAGCACCTGATCATCCAGAATGCTTAAATAGACATGTTGGTTCATGTTAGAGACCACTGCAATGAGGGGACCTTATTGATAATTAGAAAAACATACCCAAAATATGACAAATCCACCACCCGCTTCAATCTGACCTTGTACACGGTCATGATGAAATGCACATCAACTGCACTTCGGTGCACATCAACGACGTACGTCATTTGAATAAAGGGAAAAACGTGATTCGTCAGACCATAATACATACCGCCAGTCGTCCAACTGTCCACGTTCAGTGACTTCTAGCCCACTGAAGTTGCACAGATTTATGTGCCTGCGTGAGCAATGGCCACTTACGAGATGGTCGACTCCAAATGTTCTTTGCGTGCAGCTCCCGTAGCAATGTTCTCTCACTAACAGATTGGGATGGACTTTCATTCACTAACTGAAGCAATTCCTGTCGGACTAGGAAGCGATTTTGATTGAAAAGGAGTGAAACACTTCTCCGGTCCCTTTCATTCAGGATTTTTTTCGAACCACAATTCTGACATCGGCTTTCGTGACCACGTGTATTACACCACTGCTTGTAGACACGTTGGACAATCCGCATCGAAACACCAACAAATCCAGCTACTTCATTCATCGTATGACCATGGGCACGGCCAAACGCAACTACTCCTTTTTGCCATTTTGTCACCTCCTTGCACTTACCTATATTTACACACAATTTCGGCTTAAAACAAAAATATTTCACTGATGGCTACTTGCCTTTGCACACGTTGAGGCAGTGTTCACGCAGTTGAGCACGTCACTTGACCACTGCGGCATATTACGAAACCTAACGATTCATCGGTGCTTGCGCACTAGAGTGACTAATTTTTTTCCAGGAGAGCTTATAAGATAAAAATACCAAGAAACTGAGAAAAAAAGTATTTCAGATAAAAAAAATAGAGAGAGAGAGAGAGAGAGAGAGTTTAAAATATTTTCGTAACTAAGTTGTTAGATTATAAAATATGAAATTAAAGCGTAAATAGTAGTGGGTTATATTTTTAAGGTGCGTTCATACTGATATCACATTCAATTTGTCCGTTACTTTGGATTTGCTTGAAAACTAGATATACGCAAGGTTATAATATATAATACTGGATAATTCAAAATTTATCATCAATAAAAAGTTGTATTTTAAATCCAACATTTTAATTCTATGATTTTTGTAGCTTTTTATTTACATTTATCGAATAATATTAATTATTTAATTGAATATTGGAGAAGGATGTTGATTAATGATAAAATTTCAAACTATTTGCAATAAAGTACAGATCTAATTTTAATCCTTGCTTGCCATGGATTTGCCCAAATTCAATTTATACGGGGTAAAGATATTAATCTAGGCAAGTAAAAGATTTTTAAATACATTAGTTCACAATTAAAGGAATTATTTTGTATTGAATTTAATTTCATTTGTTGGAAAACAGTTATTTTTAATCATATTTTGTAAAAGTATGTCAATTTATTCTTTAGATAAATAAATATTACTACAATTTCTTTTAATTTTATTTGTTTAATTCAAAATAGTAAGTTGGAAAAAGATGTGTAATGTTTTTAGATAAATAAATACCACAACAAATTCATTTAATTTTATTTATTTGATTAAAAATAGTATTTTATTAAAAATGTCTTAAGAAACATTAGAATTCCATGCAGTTAGTGTCGTATCGCTAAAATTCTAAAGCTTCCCATGCAGCAGAGATAAGTATTAATTAAGTGCAAAAAACGTTAAAAGCCAATTATGAGCAAGAAAACGTTTTGACCAAACGTTTTATTTTCGTTTCAAGTGGGTAGTCTCAAATCCGTTAAATAGACGTTAAAATTTGGGTTATTTTTAACGAAAAAATGACCATTTTTTGCTCTTATTTTGATCATGGTGAATTTTGTAGCCAATTTTTGACGTTACTTTAACCAAGCAGGTATCTTTTTCAACGCATTTTTTACATTATTTTAACCTAACTATTTACGTTTATTTTCGGTTTCATAAATCGGTTTCGGTTTTTTACCATGAATATTTACGTGTTTTTCATGCCTATTTTTATTATGAAGAATTTCGTAACAGACACTTAACGTAAATTTTATGTTATTTTAACCAAAGATGCAAACGTGTTTTTTCCATACAATTTACGTTTTATTACCATGAATATTTTTAACGCTTATTTTGAGTTTCGTTAATTTATAAATTTTTCACGTAAATTTAACTAAGTTAATTTCTATTTCACGTAATTTTAACCAAATTGTTAGCTTTTTTTTCTGTATTACGATTTCCATTGTGTTATATAAACAATAACGTATTTTAAAAGGTTTTTTTTTTTTAACTAAGAAGGAAATAAACCATTCCTTATTTTAATGTTTGCGCTGCACAAATTACACTAAAAAATATAGCATTTACTTTTTATTTAAAAAAAAGAACTTTTTAATTCTTTTCAAACTAAAATAACGGAAAATAGCTGATATTCATGCTTTTTTTCTATTTTAATGCTTTATTTTAATTTAACTAATTAGATGATAGTTTGTAATTGAAGAGTTATTTTAAAAACCATGTGCAAATAAGTAAATAAATAAATAAATAAGAAATATACTCATTGGCAGTACGTTAAATGAGTAAAGTATTTGAATGTGCAGTCCTTTAATCCACGTGCTGATATTTTTATTCTTTCTAGTGATTAGTAATAAGGTTAATATGGAGTCATAAACCCAGTGATTAATTTATGTTATCACCTAATGTTTTATTTCATCGCCTTTCTTTTCGCTCAAATAAGTAGAACTAATGCAGCTATTTATTTTGATAGCCTTCAAGACACGAACTATAAATATAAATTATTACTCGTCAAGATAACTTTATTACTCGAAAAATAATATTAGGTTTTCGAGAGAGAGAATCTTATTAGATTAAGATAGATTAGTTACTTTTTTTTTCTTCTCACTTGTGTCTATTAATTTATTTTGTTGGACTTAAAATAGAGCTGTCTATTTTCCGGATTGGGAAAATAAGTTTGCATTGTTTAATTTTGATGCATATTATAATTTTTTTAATAAAGGATACACTGATTCACTTAAGTAAATAAATCATGTACTAATACAAATGATCAATATCTAATATTTAAAAAAATTAATCTTCAAATATGACATCATCTTAAGCCAGTTAAGACTGATACTAATACTGTAACGTTTTAATCAACAGTCGCTATTTTTAATAGTTTTTACTCTAATGAAAGTAACCTAATGGGACTTATCCTACTTTATGAAGAGAATAAAATGGTATTGATGTTTATATTTTGACACTTACTTTAAGCATTCTGGATAATAATTCATGAAATTTTGGGTTCCTTGGGGTATTCATCCACTTTCCCTTCGAGGTTAATATCTTCCTTACCTGTACTATGCATGATTCTTTATCGCCTTACGAGATCATCGCCAACAAAACCAATAATTTTTATTTTTGAAATGCCGGATGCTATTTAGGCAAAGTATAAAATAATCGTCATGGTGACGTTATTATGTAAATGATGTGCATGTTACTGTGAATGACCGAAATCGGTGGTTGTTGACTTTCACCGGTGAATGTTGACAATCAAATTAGTCGCTTTGGCGAATGTCCGAAATATTTATTACATCCGATTTGATATTAATTTATTCGTGGATATAATTACATTTATTCGATATTTTAATACTTACTGACGATAGAATAGAACAAACATCAGTGTTTAGAGTATCGGGCAAATATATACCGGGCAATGGCACTTTACCTTAAAAAAATATCAGTGTAGGGTATATCGGGCAAATGTACACCGGACAGTGGCACTTGACCTTAAAAAAACATCAGTGTAGGGTATACCGGGCAAATGTATACCGGGCAGTGGCACTGAACCTTAAAAAAACATCAGTGTCTGGTATACCGGGCAATAGCACTTGACCTTAAATAAACATCAGTGTAGGATATACCGGGCAAATGTACACCGGGCAATGGCACTTAACTTGACCTAGAATGACTAGACCTTTGGTTAATGTCCGAAATATATATACTAGGTCTAGTGCCACTTTTGCTATAGCTTAAATATTTAAAAAAAATTAAACAAAGCGTTTGAATCAATTTTAAACTGATAACGAAATTATTGTTTTAAAATTAAAAAAATAATAATAAAAATTGAGCCAGGTAAGAGTAATTGAAGTAAATGCTTTAAACAGCGCATGTGCGGGAAAAAAATTAAAAAAAAGTTATCCAGGTGCATCTAAAAGTGGATGAATATCCCAAGACACCGAAATTTTGATACCAAAAATTTTAATCTCTTTTGCGCAGAAACTCCTATAACGTAGGTTTTGTATAGTATTGCTTTTTTTTTTCTTGTTAAATCTGAAAATTTATGTAGTGGTTTGTGGGGCAAAAGAAGAAAAAAAAACAATTAACTTAACCATTGAATAGATAGACATTAACCAACGAATTTAATAAAGGAAAAAAAAGGTATAACAGCAACATCAATTGCAGAAAGCTGCCTGCTCGCTGAAGACTGAATAAAAATAGTTTTTCAAGAAATAAAATGCTTGAAATGAATGTGAAATATTCGGAGACTTTTCCCTTTCAGATTATCGGGTGCCGTTCAACAAGGTAATAGGTTCAATAATGATGGTCAATAGCAACTTCTACTTAGATGTAAAAGAAAGTGTTAATTATATTTTCTGAAAGTGAATTTCACTTAATTTCTTCTCACCTAACGTTCAGTGTAAAAAGATATGCAAATATTAGTAATATAAATATATATTTAGATAGATATGTTTATCAAGTTTGGCATATTAATTGTTGTAAATTATTCCAGAAACTTGCGGTGTTTAGTATTGTTTTAAATTAACATATAAAGTTTTCCTATCTCGATTTAAAGTATAAGCCCTCAGATTTTTTCTTGAATGACCAGTTTAGACACAGCACCTCTCTTGTACTGACTGGATAGTTTTTCTGTTATACGCTTACCGATGGCCACTCACAACTGTCGTGAAAGGGATATTTAACCCTTTACGATTGTGTGAAAGCTCTGAGCCATCGATTCCTATTGAGTAGCAATAAAATGCCACTGCAAAGTCACTCTTTCCAGATCACTTTATTATAAAATAGCAAGCATGTAGAACTAGCCTTTCAAATCCATTCTCTTTCTCATGGAGGGTTGACTATTTAGTTACTTTTACCGGAGGAGAAAAGTATGGAGTGTATCATATTCCATAAATTTGTTCATTTTTTAGATAAAAGACTTATGTCAGGTTTAATTGTGCCAAGTAGGACTGGGCCATAAATCGATGTATCGCGGCATATCGATTTAACGCATATATCAGCAAGCCGATACACAACTTTCGTTACAGGCCATGCATCAGAAATGTAATACATCGGATTTCTGATGCATCAGAAATTTGATTTAAGCCATTGACTAAAGACGACGAGTGCAAAACGACGTATCGATATAAGACGCGCAAGGATCTTCTTGCAACTGATACCGACTCGCGCTGTGGAAGACGATGTTCGTTTTGTTATGTTGAAATGGTCTGATTGATGAGTGGTAGAATCAAAACCACAGTTTTTAGATTATATATTGTGATCTCGCATGTTCGTTTTCGGGCTTCATAGTTTTTTTCATTTTCTTTGTCGCGACTTGATATCATTTCTTGTGGATTATTTTCAGTGGGACTGACTTGTTGATCGCCGCCGTTACCTTGTTCTGAACGTAATCTATTATTGAAAAGAATATATAAAGAAGTGTTTCGTAGTTAATTAGGTCATTTTTTTAAAAACAAAATTTTATTTTTATTTTTAAATGTGAAAATTAATTTTGATATTATATGTTTAAGTAATTTTTTACATTATTGAATTTAGTACAATCGGAAATCTAATTTAAGGTGCCCATAAGGAATTAAATTACAAAGTAACTAAATTTTTTAGGCTGTTTTTTACTTTATTTTAATTTATTAAAAACCTTTTGGATAAAATTTCTAATAATTTAATGGGTTTTTATTACTGATTTTAAATTTGTAAATCTTTAGTTGTTTTCATTTTATGAATAAAATTATGACAAAACTTATTTTTCCTCTTTTGGATTTGGACTTGGTCAATCAACTTTGGTTATACAAAAAAAATTAGTAAAGTTTGCGACTTCTTTTTTTAAATTTTTTTTGAAATCATTTAGCACTTCGCTTTATTAAAGAGTATAATCGTGTTTTTTAATTTTCTTTCAATATTGTCAGTTAAATATATTATCGAATATCGTAATTCTTTTGTTTTTACTTTTAAGAAATTAAAGCTTACTTTGTTTTTTCGTTCAGAATTCGGTAATTATTCAATTTAACTTTATTATATATGTGAAATAATAATGATAAAAAATAGTGTTGTTTTAAAAGTGTTTTTTTTATTGTTTATTTAGCACTTTGTTTTAAGCATACAAATAATTTTTAATACAAATCTTACAAATCTTACAAATCTTATTTTTAATACAAATTTTTAATACAAGCATACAAATAATTTTAAATTTTCTTTCTATATTGTTAGGTAAATATATTGATAAATTTCAATTTCATTTATTTTTTTATTATTTATTTTTAAACTAAGAAATCTTCCATTATTTGCGCGAACATTTTTAGAAAATATAACAATATCTTTCTTAAGCAAAACATGCATCTTCAAATTCATAAATTGATTTAAATCAATCTGAGTATGAAGTTTTGATAGAAATCCGACTTTCTGTGCCTTACAAGTTAATGAATTTCAAAAATACTATATTGCGATACATCGCTATATCGCGATGCAAAACTGACGATGCATCACGATATAAAATTTCTTATATCGCCCAGTCCTAGTGCCAAGTGTTCCTCACGCTTTGAAATGTTAAATTTGGGGGCATTCTTTGGTATTACCAACACGGATACTTATCAAAATTGCATAAATCTTGTGCAAGGCAGCTCCGAATAAGAAAAGAAATAATTTATTTTTAAAACTACTAAAAGATAACGAATGGGTAGAATAATAAATTATGTAAACAAAGTATAAAATTAGAACTTGAGCTGTCAAATTATATAGTTTAGGGTAATACCAACTATACATGATTTTATGCTTGAGTAATAATAAAATTGTATTGCCTAGCGAAAGGGAAAAGATAAATCGCCAAAATTGGCTAGTTCCTCGTGGAAAGTGTTAGAAAGATGTTGTTTACGTTTCGAGTCAGAAAATACTTTCGAAGCCACCAGTTGCTATGACGACATTTGAATAAAGGTGATGCCATTTTCCGAAGGATAATACAAGAGTAAAATCTTTTGCTCTCTCGTCCGTGATTTTATGCTGTCACTCACTCAGAAATTTCATTTCGGAGCACTTCTTGAATCAAAGCTTCTCAGCCATTTCTGTCACTTTAAGAGAAGTTTGCTGAGAATTTCTTTGAACTAGATAGAGAGTCTAAAAGTTTTACCTCAATGTTATAAACATAATTCAATTTTCAGTGGCACAAACTTTAATAAAACGACACTCTTTAAAAATAGAATTTCTTAAAAACCCTTTTAAGATAAAAGACATCTTTAATTTCATTATATTTAACATCAAAGTATTAAATTTAAATTCTTTTAAGGAACAAAAACTTTTAATATGCCAAACTTAATATCAATTATAAAGAGCAGTGAAAGAATAAATATATTACCTATAGAATATTTTTAGTTTTAAAAATATTTGAGGTGGTCATTTTAATCAGTTTCATTTAATTCCTTCTTTTAATGATTTTTCATGAATAAATTTTTTACTTGATTTTTTTTTTAGTTTCATACTTAGTCAAATGTAATTACACTCTATAACAAAAAAATCGACGCACCAAGAAGGAGTTGTTCGATTGAAACGAAAATTAGTGGATAGGAAGGCAATGTACAGAATAGTTAATGATTAAAATTTCAGAACAATTGAATAATTTATTGCAGAGTTACAGTAACAAGCTCAATAAGGTGTTGACCAGCCTCTAGCCTGGATACAAGCTGCCACACTGCGTGGCATAGACCGATTTTCCTGCCAAATTCGATTCAATTGTCGAACGAGGTCATCAACATTCCGTACCAGAGGCAATAGCCTTCCCGTCATATCCTAGACATGCTCGATGGGAGAGAGATCTGGCGATCTGGCAGGACTAGGAAGAGTTTGACAAGCTTGCAGACAGTTCATAGCAACACGTGCCGTATGTGGTCTGGCATTGTCCTACTGGAAAACCAGCCCAGGGCACTGCAAAAGGAACGGTAGCAAAACAGGTCTTAGGATGTCATCGGTGTTGTGCAGTAAGTGTAACTCTAATGACGACCAAAGGGGTCCGGCTGTCAAAGGAAATGGCACCCCAGACCATAATGCCTTGTTGAGTACCGGTGTGGCGTGCAATAGTGAAGGCAGGATCCGCCCTCTGCCCTGTGCGTCTCCAAACACGTCTTCGATGATCGTCAGGACACAGTCGGAAGCGGGATTCATCGCTAAAGACTGTACGTCCCCAGTCGGCATCATTCCAGCCATATCTGTTCAAAACATTCATGCATACGAAATTTAAAAGCAATCGGCTTCTTGGTGCGTCGATTTTTTTTATAGAGTGTATTTTACCTTTGTAAAATTTGTATTCATATTTGTATTATAAACATATATTAATAATGTTCTGTAATGAACATATGTTTACATAATACTTGTCAAAAAAATGAGGTTAAAATGTGTACTCAATAGAAGGCACGAAATTAATATTCAGGCGAGATTGCTAATGGATCAATACTGTTGATGGTAGAACTGACTAAAGAGTTATACAATGTGCGAAAAAAGAGAGAGAGAGAAAATACCCTGAATAACATATGATGTAATAATCGAATTAACACATTCCAGGGTTCAGCCTTAAAGGTTCCAGGGCGTGACCTCAAATATGCTAACAAATTTATGAAGACAAGATTTAAAGCTATGAAATCAGGCGCAAAAAGTACTTTCTCTGAATAAATATAATTTTTTTTTTTTTTTTGACGGATCGGTTTTTCTGACCAATCTGGGAAATATGACTCCAATTGTTTGGTCAGAGAAGCGGTCCAAAATTTCATCCCTTTAAAGTTATTTTTCATTTTTGCGTATTTCGCCAAGGATTTGTTTTAAGCGAATTGAAAATTTTTTTCAAACAATTATAAAATACGTTTATTGAAATGTAATTCCATGTAAAAAATAGTTTTAATTAATTATTTATGATTTTTTATTATTTTGTTTAATAATAGTCAAAAACAATTTGAAGAGCAAGGTGTACAATTTTTTTACGTCATTTTAAAACTCGCAATTTTCTACGGCAAAATATAAAATTTGCCGAAATCAGTCGAGTAGATTCTGAGAAATTCAATTTTAGGAAAATCATATGCTTAAAATTCACAGGAGCTATAAAGTTTTATTATTTTATAAGTAAATGTACTTAAACTTTGATGTGACATCTTTTACTCCGGAATTGGCAGTAGTTTGTAAATTTTTTTCCTATCCAAATTTTTATACTATCCAAGTATTATGCTCATTAATTTAAGCTTAGTTTTGATTTACTATAGATTTTACAGATGTATACTTCCCTTTCGAAACCATCTAAACCTGTTTAACTGCCAGAGGAAACGGGAATTATTAGACGATTTTAAAAAACAACCCCAACTTTCATCAGGCAATCGAATTCGCTTTAATATTTTTTCAAAATGACTTCTTCAAGTTTCTTTGGTAAGGTATTTTTTTTCTTAAAAAAGGTTGTCGTAAAATAAAGTACTTTTTAAATTTTTGTTGCATAAATATGTTTAGAAAACTGACTGCAATATTTTTTTTAAAATTGTAAATAGTAATACTGTTTTATAATATAAACAATTTTTGATTAATAAAAATGTAATATTTGAACTTTTTTTTGCACTTGAACTGAAATTTGATTTCGCAATTCAATCTATTAGTTTTCTTTTTCTTTTTTTTTTTGAATGTCAATTATGTACAGTGTCTAAAAAAATAAAATGAAAAACAGTGAAAAAAAATAACGGAAATCTACAATTTTGACGACTTTTCACTTGCCCGGATAACCGAAAAGTGCATAAAATTTCCATTCGAAAAAACTAACCTAGTTTCAAATTTTACCGTGTAGTTTTGTACACATTTCATGTTTTTGAAAGAAAAAATTAAATTTCAACGAATAAAAACAAATAAATAATCCTAGCATAAAAGGGAAAGTTTTATGATTTGCATGATTTGAAAATTAACAGACTTTTCTTATAAAAATGGGCGTTTCTCAGTCACTTTCGCAATAATCATAAAAGTTATATTATTATTGTAATTAATAATGCCAAATAATGTTAATTAAAAAAATGCTAGGAACTTCACGCATTTTTCAATTACCAAAAAAATTTATTCAATATAATTTAATATATACATTTATATATATAAAACATTTATTCAATATATTTATTCACAATTATAATTTAATATCATTTAAAATTTGTTATCAATGCTTAATTTAAATTATAAAAAATCACAAATCATTTCTTTAAAAATGCGAAATTAGCTAACTCATTTCAATTATCAATCGGAGTAAGTACAGTAAAAGTAACGCCAATATGATGGCACACAACACTTTCTTTACGCTCTTGGAAGCAGTTTTGTGTTCAGATTGTGCCGCTAGTTCAGGAAAATACTCACAAAAAATAGGATTAGTTAAGTTAAACTTCATGCTTTCCTTGGCAAACAATCTTTTACATTCCCTCGATGTTTTAATTGAGCCAGTAGTGGATTCATTGCCAGTCATGAAGCTTAGAAGAGCATATAAAATAGCGCCAACTGACCAGGATGGATCCCAAGTCTCTGAGTGGTAATCGCTGAAACTAAAGCAAAGTCTTAAGTTGGTCATGAATCTTCCATTAGGTGTTATCATATAAATGCTGGGACCTCTGTATGGATAGTTTTTGGGAAATATTAGCTTACCATGGTAAACACCACCAGCGTAAGGCGTATTTTCAGGACCTAAAAGAACGTAGTGCCATTCAAAAATATTGTCATGCAACGGATGGGCTCTCACGTAGGGAATGGGATCTATTATTAGATTAACGTAATCCTTTTTGAGGCGGCGATTTTGCATTGGATTAAGATAACAAAATTCTTGTCAGAATTTAATTTGCTTTTTAAAGAGATTAGTAATTTTACAAGTGAAGCATTTTGTTTCGGTCAGTAGTCTTCATAATATTGAAAGTAGAATATTAAATGCCACGTGTCGATATTAATCATTTTGACCAATTTTTTTTTAAATAGACAAATGAAAGCACACTTGATCCCGAAATAGCTTATTTGATCTAGAAAGCAATATAAAATTTGTGAATGAGGTTAACACGAGCGTTAACTTTATTTTCAATTTTCGTTTAGTTAATAATTCGGTAGATTTTACCGATTTTACATTAGGTTTTAAAAATGCATTTGTTCTGATACAAAACCCATCATTGCATACTTCTAGCACGATTAAAATGCATGAAAATAACGATATGCGTTTTTTTAACTGTAATTAATAAAAATTAAATTTAAAAAAAATGAAAAGCAATTTTAATGAAAAATAAAAGAACGTATTGAGTTATTTATGTGTGGAATTAAACGTGTTTAAATGTTTTTTTTAAGTTTCCCAAAATTCTTTTCAAAAGTTATTGCACAACGAGAATTCAATTAAAGTAAAACAAATTTAATCTTAAAAGAAATTTTCCCCTCCATTTTAGTTTAGCAATTTTATTTATAAACTGATTCACCCAGTCATTGTTTCATTGATACAATGATTTGCATATCCTCTAACTCTCTAAGTCACCGAATCACTAATTTTCTAATATGGCCATTTACTCATTCGCTAATTCATCGTTTTGCTTTTCTTTCTTTATTTTAATACTCATTTCTTTTCTGTCGACCATTGATCAAAGGACACAGTGTTCGACCTCCACTAATGTGGTGAACTAGGTACTAGTCCTAGTGTTTACTGCTTGTTACGAATTCTGCTGTCCTGTCACACTAACCACAGTGCTGATATAAAATATCCTCGGAAGTAAGCGGATCATGGGTTAGAATCTCTTTTCCATCAGACTAACCGTGGGAGTTTTTCGTGATTTACTTCTCCTGTAACGCAAAGGCGCTTTAGTTCCATCAAAACGTTGAAGACTAGTTTGTGTCAATGCTTGATCTCACAAAGTTTCCCTTGTCTTCTGGATTGGGTTCAAAATTGCAGGGCTATGCAGTTGAACATTGATAGTCGCGAAATCGGAATTGGGTCGGCTGTTCAAAGCCGTTTATAAAATTGTAAATTATTGACGTTCTTTAAGTAGACAAGGAATAACTACAAGGGAACCCGGCTTCAAAGAATAATTATGAACAAATCTGGTTTCGTGCTCGCTAAGCTCACCAACTCGCCGAAAAGACTTTCGCTTACTTTTCGGATTGCTTGCAATCCTATCTCATTTTTCTTGTTGATGGGAAATTTATCTGTTTATTTATAGTTTCGTATTATTACTATGGAATTGTAGAATTTTTTTAAATAAAGTTCTAAAAATGCTCAACTTATAATTCAAAGCTGGAAATTTCAGTGTATGCAGACACAAAAGTTTTTAGTCCATCTTACATTAGCACGTAAAATGTATAAAAGCCATAAAAAAAGGTAAAAAATAATAAAGTGTAAAAGCTTAGTAGCAAAATATGAAGGAAAAGGAAGTAATATATTTAAAACTTAAGTTGAATCGATAAGCAGTGTCATTAACCCTTTCACGCAGAATTTTTATTAAACACATTTTTTTATACTTTTTTTTATTTGTTCACAAGGTTGTTTTTATTGTTTGTTCACAAGGTTGCTTTTATTGTTGTTTTTTATTTGTTTTACAAGGGGACTCTATCCCATGATCCGTCTAGGTCAAAAGAAGTGAAAAATATTGTAGTTAGTTTTTTAATAATTTACGGTTATGAAATTCGGTACGAAACACCGGTGTCTTTTTCTGCCTTAAAGGTAAAATCTTTAAAGCACAGTTCACTTCCAAGCAATATTTTTTTAGTAACTATTAGATTACTTTTTATAATTAAAAAATACCAAAATACATTTTTGTTTGTAATTAGAGTATCAGATAAAATATATAAAAGGTACACACAAGGTGTCTTATTTGTGTCAAAGCGCTAAACATAAGTAGCAAAACGAAAAAAGATTATTTTCAAAGTTTAAAATTTGTCTTTTAATTCCATCCCTAGCAGCAATTTAACTTGGGCCCTCATTAAACCAATATTTACGAATCTTGGCTCAATAAGGGTTCAAAAGAGCAGTTATTTTCCGATATTGGCCCTATATAGAATTCTCCGACTCTCTCGATATTTTACAACCACTTTACAACCAATATCGGCCCTATATAGAGCTGTCAGATTCATCCGATATTTCAGATTCATAATTCAGTCAATATTGGCCCCTTAAAGGCCGATATTGGCGCTATATAGGAAAAAATCGACTATATAGGCGCTATATAATTGGCGCTATATAGGCGCTATATATAAAAAATCTAGACATCCCAATACTATTCCCTCAATGCATGTTCATACAGGACCTATATTAAGCCAATTATTAGCTCTACTGGGGTTAAGGTAAAATTGTTGATAGGGATTGTATACTTGAGAGAGTACATGCACAAGATTGAAGGGGAATTAAAGTATCTCATCCTAGAACGATCTGCAAGTAACTGAATTTTCTTTTTGTGTTTTGTTTCTGCTATTCTTAAAACGCCTCATTCTTATATTTTTTTGAAAACTCCTTCCGGCTGTTCCATTCTTTCTCCTTCAAACAACCTCTATTAACAAAAATATTAGCCGAATTTCGACTATTAGAGAGTGAGGAAAAAAATATCAGAAAGTCCAAACAGTGAATTTCCAAACTTTCTCGCGAGAGCTTCGGGACTTCTCTTAGGAAGACAAACATTATTTTAGCCATTAAATTTCTTTTCAGGAGCTAGAGAGATAGGAATTTCTAATACACGATGAGTGATAGCAAGGAGGGATATTTTAGAAGTATTTCTAATTTAAATTGCGAAAAATAAATCATTAAAAATTATAGAGCCTCTTACTTTTCTTAATTTACATTTATGACATTCAAGCTTCTAGTACTATTTTTCTCTCTTAAATAAACATATTTAGCGACAATTTTGATTGAAAACGGGTAAGGGAGAGGTCAAGAAATCCTCGTACAGAAAATTCCCAAACGTTCTAGCGAGAGCTTTCAGAATTCGCCCTTTCGAAATATTTTAAAAAATTGGGAATAAAAATTTAAGCGTTTAAAACAAAAAATTAAAAAATTGTGAGAAAATATGAAAAATAGATAATTTTGAATGATTTTATTTTGCAATTTAATCGGGCAGAATCTCCTTACTTTCTATATATTTTTTCTTGTATTTAAACTTTCCTAATTTTCGCCCATCAAAAGAAATTCAACTGTTAAAATAATTGTTCCTTTGGGAGATATCCATGAGCTTATTTGGCGAAATATTTTAGAGGATTCCTTGCAGGAGACCTACCCGATCTCTTATCCTCAAAATTGTGGTTAAATATTTTTACCTAATTATTATGTTGACGCATGCTAGTAGAGGGGTGCGACTGTTCTTGCTTTCCAGTGGCGCCATCTATGGCTAAGAATTCGACTACTGCCACATCCATACGTCACACCCGTTTATAGAGCGGACCCATTCATGCATCCATTCATTCATCCACAGATGGTAATTTTGACCTGAATCTGAGAACGATCAATCTCCAATTTAGTACCCCTAGAGGTATTGATTTGTGACGGGAACATGGAAGACTTTGCAACTCGACAGATTTAACGTGCATCAGCCTCTATTTTACTACAGGGGAGTCTGTGGCCATCGGGGTTCGAACCCACAAACTGTTGGACATGGGCCCAGTGCCCTAGCGACCAGGCTATCTAGGCCACCTAATTATTATCTAAAATTAATTTGATTTTTAAAATAATTTTTTAAGGAGGGAATTTTCAAAATTTTACCTACTGTAAAAGATTGGCACTTAAACTCCTGTGCTGATAAAAAAAAATTAATAAATTTGTATTTATAAATACAAACAAAGTAGATGAGAAATGAACGAAAGCATAACGCACAAGAGAAGACTCCCTAGTGTTAACTATTACCAGTGTATACTTCTTGATCCCACGAAAACTTTAACTGTTACCCGCAATTATATAAACCATAGTCCTTCATTTATACTTTATTTTCTTGTATTTTCTAA
Organism: Parasteatoda tepidariorum; assembly: GCF_043381705.1. Classification (NCBI taxonomy): domain Eukaryota; kingdom Metazoa; phylum Arthropoda; class Arachnida; order Araneae; family Theridiidae; genus Parasteatoda; species Parasteatoda tepidariorum. Next base: position 57,924,600 of record NC_092204.1, read on the forward strand.
AGTTATCGGCAGGTGGTCACACAAATCATGCATGGAAAAATAGCTTCCCTATAATATTTAAAAGAAATTATGAATTTCAAAAATTAATGAACATTACGGATTAAAAATTATTTACAATACTTCCCATGACCTTATAAAGAGCTAGCCGGCGTAACTTCAGAGAGACAAAAATCTAACACAGCTTGTTTGTTAATATTGCTTTTCTTTCCCAGACTTTTTTTTCATTCTCCGGTGAATTCTTTTCTTTTCCAGATTTAGCTTCAAGGCATCCCAAATGAATAAGTGCGCAGAAAGAAAAAATAGTCAGTTGTTTCGAACAACAAAATGTCGTTATTCGATCAAAAGCAAGATGTCAAAACAAACACGTTAAGCGAAAGATTTTGCGCTAAAAATAGATATTAATCTTACGACATGGAGAGGGCCCTTTTGTCTGGTTTGGAAAAACAGAAATTGATTCTTAGATGCCTTTGCTCGACCATATAATGAAAAATAAGAAAAATAGCATCTGTTTCAGCACTTGTTATATCCTATAGCGTTTACTTTAACGGGTATAAAGGATTTTATCAAACATTTTTTTTCTTTTCATCTTCTGATTAGAATTCTTTATTTTTTTTTACCTAAGTTTATGACCTAATCAAGCTAATTAATAAAATATCAAGTGTCATATATTTTGATAAGAAAAATTTTCTGTTTTAAAACATAATTATACCTAAGCACAACACATCTTAAATAAAACTTGTTTTGTCAATAATCTGTACTTAATATGTACTTTTCACCATATCTTTGAAAATAACTCAAAAGACAAAAAATTGCTTGTGCAAAAAGACGTTGAATTGAAGTCGGAATAAAGCTTAGAATAATTTTGTTTTAATATTAAGACTTATCAAAGAAAATGAAGACATGGAAACCATATGACAATCTTATAAATATCAATCTCGGTGGAAGGAAAATATGTTATAATGACCAATTAACAACATGGTATCATTTTATGAAATCATTTTTTATCTTTATAACAGACATTGAACAGCTGGACGAATTCTGAATAAACGACTATCATTGTTCAACTCATAGCTTTGTACTTTTGAAATCAATTCAGAATACAAGGGAATTCCTGGTTCAAACATTGGGATAAATTAGCCTTCGCGAAGGCTTTTAAGGAACTGAGCCGCATTTGCGTTACATGGAGAGAAAAGCCCACGGAAACCTTCCAAGGTTAGCCTTAAGGTAAGGAGATTCTAATCCATGATTCGTCTTACACTGAGTATATTTTATACCATCACTGTAGTCAGTGCAAACTGAGAGCTGAATTTGAATCGAAAAACTAACAAATTCGCAAGAAAATTTGAGACAGTCGAAGGATTCTTAATGATAGGTTAGAGCCGTGATGGCTCAGGGGATAGATCGTCCGCTTTCCAATGCGGCGAACCGGGTTCGAATCCCAGTCGATACGAATTCCACATCCGTCTTGCACCAACCACAGTGCTGACGTTAAATATCCTCAGTGGTAGACGATTCATGGATTAGACTCCCCTTGTCGTCAGGCTAACTGTGTAAAGTTCTCGTGGTCTTCCTCGCCATGTAACGCAAATGCGGGTTCGCTCCTTCAAAAAGTCCTCCACGAAGTCAAATTTCTCCCAATATTCGATCCAGGAGTTCCCTTGTCTTCTGGATTGGGTTCAAAATTACAAGGCTATAGAGTTGAACATTAGTAGTCGTAAACTCATAAAATTGGGTCGGCTGTTCAACAACGATTATAATAGGGACAGGTTAGGCTAAGATTCAAATAAGAGGTCAAAATTCAGAAAATGGAAAAAAAATTATATCAAGTTTCAGAAAAACGAAATTTCTTTGCCAGTGCAGCGATAAAATCGTCGATGCAGTAATTTTTAATTAAAATCAATCAACTTAAATAAAATTAACAGTTATTGTTTAAAATATTTCATTAGTTTTTATTTTTATTTTTTAAGGTGGCAGCTATTTTTTTAAAAAATAAATGAACAAATAAAAAATGAGGAATTCCCTTACACCCGCAATTTTTTTTATCATAGTTAGGCAAATGAATAATAAATATAATAATCTGCTTTAGGAAAATAAGTTTTCTCATTAAATGTGACCTATTGACTTATTGAAAATACTGATCCGTCAGATGCAACACAAAAGTAATAATCTTGTTTGGAAATAAAATTAGTCTCATCAAAAGTAATTTTAACCATGATTGAACTAAATATTACAGTTAATATATGAATATTGGTTGTATGTATCAATATTACAATCAATCAACAATAACAAGATAAGTATCAATGCGCTGTGTCAATGCGCAGTGTCAAATGCGCTGTAAAGGTGCTAATCAGCTTTAGTAAGAAAGAATCTTCTATCTAAAAATTTTAATTTTAGCCATAATCGGTGTTATTTACATTCACTATATGACTGATAGCAACATCAAAATTCCCGCATATGTAAAACAAAAATAATCAGATTTCGATAAAAAAAAAACAAATGTGCTCATTAAATATGGCATAAATAATCATTATAAAAATCAGTAATATATGCAATCTATCACCGACAGTAAGATAAAGTTCCTGCATTTGCAAATCAAAAATAATAATCAGTTTCATCTTGCTAAGATAAATAACTTTTCCGTGCATTTACAAAGCCCATCGGTGGGAAATGCTCTCAAGGCATTAAAAATTCTATCTAACTTCAAATCAAAATGTCACAGTCTGGGCGAGAATTTTCTTTAAAACAAAAGATCAGATTCAGATTTGTTTTTGTTTTGAGAGAAATATTGTAATAAACAGAGCATTAATATGCACGATATTTCCCACAAACGTGAATGAATTTAAAAAGAAAAATGTTTAGCTGGCCAAGAGTTTTTGAATTTCAAGGTTTTACTCAGAAAATAGCAATTATTGCTTTGAATTTTATATTTACTCACGAAGACGAAAATAAATATTTAAATTTTGGAACTAGGCTTAAGTGAAGCAATCTTTTGGCGTTGAATATTTTATAAAAGATTTGTTTACTTTATTTTTAACTTAAGTAAGGTTTTTTGACTAATTAGACTCAGTTATTACTTGTTATTCAGTTTTGTAAATTTATTTATTTTTTGAAGCATCCTATTCTTCACATATTTATGTATTTAAGAATTACAAATTATTGTTTTATTCATCAATCTTATTTCCTTTATACAAATGACTTAGCTCAATTATAAAACATTCATTTAGCCCAAATTCGAAATATATTCACTAATACTATTCGTAAACTATAACTTTTGAACATTTTTATAAACTTTTAAAATAAAGGTAGACAATTGTTTATTTGAAAGTTACATATTGCATCATTTTGTTAAATACGTTTCCCCCCTCCCACCCTACAAGACATTGCATTAAAATGGAGTACGCCCCCTGAAGCTCAATAAGTAATAAAGAAGACATAACAATAGACGATGATAATTAGAAGTTGATGCCTTTGTTGTGAAATCTTTCTCAAAAGACTTTCAATGCGTATTTTTAAAAAGGCTATTGAAAGAGAATTTTCCGAAACTTTCATTAGTTTATAATAATTTGAATAAGTCATGTTTGTTTGTTTAAGGGTTTTTTCATATTTTGATACTAAAAGGCCTTTTATCTTGCTATAACGATAATAAAAATCAGAACAATAATAATAATAATTAAGAATCACTCCCGAGTTTCTACGTTTCTGACTGAGATTTGTATATTGATATTACAAAACTCAAAAGTTATTCGTGCTTTACTAATTAACTGGATAAGTGGACATCTCATACTTCGTTCACTTGATTTTCAATAATTTTCGTTTCTGCATTAAGTACTATTTGAGAAGTTTGCATTTCAGGCCGAAAAGGAAAATTTGCAGCTGCTTTTCACCGTTTTAGGCAATGAGTCTAAGCACACTATAATTTATTTTTAAGAAAAATGCAACAAGTTGAGAACAACGAAAATTTTCTATGTTCTATAAATCAATGACTAACGAGAGGAGGAACATAATTTTGGAGATTAAAAAAGAAGAGTTAGAGCAAAACTTTGGTCTGTAGAAAACGAAAGCATGAATTACAGAAATTTTCTGACAATTGATTAGCATTAATATGAGAGGTCAAAGAGACTGTAAACTGTTCACGATAATAAACAGATAGCCGTGGTGGCTCTGGGGATAGAACGTTCGCCTTCCAATGGGATAAGCTGGATTCGAATCCCAGCCATGGCTGGTCAATATGAATTCCGCACTCGGCTCGCACCGACTACAGTGTTGACATAAAATATCCTCAGTGGTAGACGGATCATGGATTAGAGTCCCCTTGCTGTCAGGCTTAAAAGTGGGTGGTTTTCACGGTTTTCTTCTTCATGTAACAAAAATGCTGGTTAGTTCAATCAAAAATCCCTCTACGAAGGCAAATTTCTCCCAATACTTGATTCATGATCAGTTCTTCTGGACCGTCTAGGATCGCTTGCATAGGGTCTGCAAATTTCTGCCATTCATTGAGAGGTTCCTTTGTCTTCTAGATTGGGTTCAAAATTACAAGGCTATGGAGNTACTGCAGAATAACCACGGATTTAAAGTTTCAGTTTTTTCTAAATTTATGATTTTAAAGTGACCTCACTTAAACTACAGTAATTTTATAGACAATAGCTGAAAGTTTTTTCGAAATAAATTACTGAAAAATTACTTCACATTATCTGCAAAATAACTGCAGTGTTTTTAGAGTTAAGATTGCACTATATAAAATCTGCAGTTAACTCTAGAAAAACTACAAAATTACTTCAGTTCTGTAGAAAAACTGAAAATTTATTTTTAGCTGGGTGCCTAAGCACAACACATCTTAAATAAAACTTGTTTTGTCACTAATCTATACTTACAGTAATAAGTATTTTTCCCCATATCTTTGAAAACAACTCAAAAGACAAGAAATTGCTTGAGCAAAAGGACGTTGAATCGAAGTCGGAATAAAGCTTAGAACAATTTTGTCTTAATATTAAGACTTTTCAAAGAAAATGAAGACATGGAAACCATATGACAACCTTATAAATATCAATCTCAGTGCAAGGAAAATATGTTATAATGACCGATTAATAATGACATGGTGTCATTTTATGAAACCATTTTTTATCTTTATAACCGACATTGAACAGCTGGACGAATTCTGAATAAACGACTATCCTTGTTCAACTCATAGCTTTGTAATTTTGAAATCAGTTCTGAACACAAGGGAACTCCTGGTTCAAACATTGGGCCAAATTAGCTTTCGTGGAGGCCTTCAAGAAACTGAACCGCATTTGCGTTACATGGAGAGAAAAGCCCACGAAAACCTTCCAAGGTTAGCCTGAAGGTGAGGAGATTCTAACCCATGATTCGTCTACCACTGAGTATATTTTATACCATCACTGTAGTCAGTGCGAACCGAGAGCTGAATTTGAATCGAAAACTAACAAATTCGCAAGAAAATTTGAAACAGTCGAAGGATTCGAAACAGGATCATCTTAATGAGAGGTTAGAGCCGCGATGGCTCAGGGGTAAGATCGTTCGTCTTCCAATGCGGCGAACCGGGTTCGAATCCAAGTCGATACGAATTCCGCATCCGGCTTGCACCGACCACAGTGCTGACGTGAAATATCCTCAGTGGTAGACGGATCATGGGTTAGAGTCCCCTTGTAGTCAGGCTAACTGTGGAAGGTTCTCGTGGTCTTCATCTCCATGTAACGCAAATGCAGGTTAGCTCCTTCGAAAAGTCCTCCACGAAGGCAAATTTCTCCCAATATTCGATCCAGGAGTTCCCTTGTCTTCTGGATTGGGTTATAAATTACAAGGCTATGGAGTTGAACATTAGTAGTCGTAAACCCATAAAATTGGGTCGGCTGTTCAAAAACGATTATAATATGGAGAGGTTAGGTCAAGATTCAAATAAGAGGTCAAAATTCAGAAAATGCAAAAAAAATGATATTAAGTTTCAGAAAAACGAAATTTCCTCGCCAATGCAGAGATAAAATCGTCAATACAGTAGTAATTTTTAATTGAATTCAATTAATTTAAATAAATTAACAGTTATTTCCTTATTTATTCTCTTAACAAAATTAACAGTTATTCTCTTAACAAAATTAACAGTTATTCTCTTAAAAAAAATTATTAGTTTTTTTCAAAAATTTTTAAGGTGACGGATATTTATTTTAAATAGATAAACAAATAAAAAAGATGAATTTACTTACACCCGCAATTTTTTGATCATAGTTGGACAAATGAATAGCAAAACTATAATAATCTGTTTTAGGACAATGCGTTTTCTCATTAAATGTGAGTTATTGACCTATAAAAAACATTGATCCGTCAAATGCAAAACAAAATTAATAATCAAGTTTGGAAATAAAATTAGTCTCATCAAAAGTAATTTCAACCATAATTGAACTAAATATTACAGTCAATGTATGAATATTGGTTGTATGTATCAATATTACAATCAATCAACAATAACAAGATAAGTATCTGTCAAATGCGATGATCAGCTTTAGAAAGAAAGAATATTCTATCTAAAAAAATTTATTTTAGCTATTTTCTAAATCGGTGTTATTTACATTCAATATATGACTGATAGCAACATAAAAATTCCCGCATATGCAAAACAAAAGTAATCAGCTTTCGATAAAAACAAATGTACTCATTAAATATGGCATAAATTATCATTATTAAAATCAGTAGTATATGCAATCTATCACCGACAGTAAGATAAATTTACTGCATTTGCAAATCAAAAATAATAATCAGTTTTATCTTGCTAAGATAAATAACTTTTCTGAATATTTACAAAGCCCATCGGTGGGAAATGCTCTCAAGGCATTATAAATTCCATCTAACTTCAAATCAAAATGTCACAGTCTGAGTGTGAATTTCCTTTAAAACAAAAGATCAGATTCAGATTTATTTTTGTTTTGAGAGAAATATTGTAATAAACCGAGCATTAATATGCACGATATTTCCCACAAACGTGAATGAATTTAAAAAGAAAAATGTTTAGCTGGCCAAGAGTTTTTGAATTTCAAGGTTTTACTCAGAAAATATCAATTATTGCTTTAAATTTTATATTTACTCACGGAGACGAAAATAAATATTTAAATTTTGGAACTAGGCTTAAGTGAAGCAATCTTTTGGCGTTGAATATTTTATAAAAGATTTGTTTACTTTATTTTTAACTTAAGTAAGGTTTTTTGACTAATTAGACTCAGTTATTACTTGTTATTCAGTTTTGTAAATTTATTTATTTTTTGAAGCATTCTATTCTTCACATATTTATGTATTTAAGAATTACAAATTATTGTTTTATTCATCAACCTTATTTCCTTTATACAAATGACTTAGCTCAATTATAAAACATTCATTTATCCCAAATTCGAAATATATTCACTAATACTATTCGTAAACTATAACTTTTGAACATTTTTATAAACTTTTAAAATAAAGGTAGACAATTGTTTATTTGAAAGTTACATATTGCATCATTTTGTTAAATACGTTTCCCCTCTCCCACCCTACAAGACATTGCATTAAAATGGAGTACGCCCCCTGAAGCTCAATAAGTAATAAAGAAGACATAACAATAGACGATGATAATTAGAAGTTGATGCCTTTGTTGTGAAATCTTTCTCAAAAGACTTTCAATGCGTATTTTTAAAAAGGCTATTGAAAGAGAATTTTCCGAAACTTTCATTAGTTTATAATAATTTGAATAAGTCATGTTTGTTTGTTTAAGGGTTTTTTCATATTTTGATACTAAAAGGCCTTTTATCTTGCTATAACGATAATAAAAATCAGAACAATAATAATAATAATTAAGAATCACTCCCGAGTTTCTACGTTTCTGACTGAGATTTGTATATTGATATTACAAAACTCAAAAGTTATTCGTGCTTTACTAATTAACTGGATAAGTGGACATCTCATACTTCGTTCACTTGATTTTCAATAATTTTCGTTTCTGCATTAAGTACTATTTGAGAAGTTTGCATTTCAGGCCGAAAAGGAAAATTTGCAGCTGCTTTTCACCGTTTTAGGCAATGAGTCTAAGCACACTATAATTTATTTTTAAGAAAAATGCAACAAGTTGAGAACAAAAATTTTTTTCTATGTTCTATAAATCAATGGCTAACGAGAGGAGGAACATAATTTTGGAGATTAAAAAAGAAGAGTTAGAGCAAAACTTTAGTCTGTAGAAAATGAAAGCATGAATTACAGAAATTTTCTGACAATTGATTAGCATTAATATGAGGGGTCAAATAGACTGTAAACTGTTCACGATAATAAACAGATAGCCGTGGTGGCTCTGGGGATAGAACGCTCGCCTTCCAATGGGATAAGCTGGATTCGAATCCCAGCCATGGCTGGTCAATATGAATTCCGCACTCGGCTCGCACCGACTACAGTGTTGACATAAAATATCCTCAGTGGTAGACGGATCATGGATTAGAGTCCCCTTGCTGTTATATAGGCTGGAGCGGAGCTGAATTAATGGCCAAGTCTTGGGCTATATGGTTAAGGGTTTTTTATAACCTAGGTACATGCCCAGGGCTTGGAGGAAAGAAAAAAAAAGTCCCCTTGCTGTCAGGCTTAAAAGTGGGTGGCTTTCGCGGTTTTCTTCTTCATGTAACAAAAATGCTGGTTAGTTCCCTCAAAAATCCCTCTACGAAGGCAAATTTCTCCCAATACTTGATTCATGATCGGGTCTTCTGGACCGTCTAGGATCGCTTGTATAGGGTCTGCAAATGTCTCCCATTCATTGAGAGGTTCCCTTGTCTTCTAGATTGGGTTCAAAATTACAAGGCTATGGAGTTGAACATTGGTAGTAGTAAACCCAAATTTTCGTTTATTGGGTTTAGTACTATTTTAGACGTTTCAATTTCAGCCGGTAGAAGAAAAACTAAGCGAAAAGAGTTGTTGCTTTTTTCTTTTTTTGGCAATGAGTCTCGATATTACCATAATTATCATGCAAGCATTTATTCTATCAATTAAAAAATGTTAATGAGTTCAGAACTGAACAAAATTAATTTTCTATACAGTATAAATCAAGATCTTATGAAATACGAAGTTGTCATTAACAGGGCGTAATTTGCTTATTATATGTGATGTATTGGAATCATGGAGCTTCGTATACTAATTAAAACACTGCGGACTGTCAAATTTGAATTTCAAGTCTTATTAGAATTGTCACCAATATGGATGCTAAGATTTGTATTGGTCATAAATTTCCTACGAGGTGTCGTCATAATACTGCTGAGATCCCTGACAGAATAGTTTTCGGGAAATAATGGTTAATAGTAGTCAACGGCACTGTTATGTCAAAGCATGCATAACATATTTCCTATCATTTAACAACTAAATTTATATTTAATTTAATTCCTCTCTCAATAAATACATATTTATAAAATAATACATTTTCATCTATCACATTTGTGGGAAAATCGTTAATTCTGTAAATATGTAGCCTGCTTAATACATTTGCAAAATTATTAAAAAGAGTTAAAGAAAGATAAAAAATTAAAAGAATATTTCGAATTCGAAAGATCTTGCATTCATTTTCCAGCGATAATTTATTTTAAATTCCTTAAACTTATGTCAGATACTAATTAGGCCATAATTTATAGCAATCAGGAATATCTTACTCATTTTCAGTGAAGAATTTTATAACTTCTAATTATCACTACCCTTTATGATTTGATACGAGGAGAACATGAATGAACTAGCCCCTAATCTTCCAGTTACACTTTACTGTTTTGTTAAGAGAAATTTACATTTTAAAATTTATTTTGAGACAAATTCCTGCCTCACTTCACTAAAAACAATAAATTTTTTTTAAAAAAAAAATCAATTTTTTTTTTACAATAATGCTTCTAGGTACCTTTTTTTAAAAATAAAATGCCCTGCTGGAACTTGTTTAGCTTTGTAATTTAGCTTCAACTTTACATTTTTAATAACTGCCAATACCCGATACGGCAAATCTGGATCTTATATGCTCTCAGATTGCCCATTTAAATTAACAGACGTTCCGCTTTTTAAAATGGGATGATATATGTTTATATTAATATTTGGATGATATCATCCTTCTTTAAAAAATTAATTATCATTATCACACTGCACAAAGTTTGACTTTTATAAAGTGCCACCAATAAGTTACAACCTCTACATTGGATATCTGTTGCAGCACTATTATTACGCTTAAATATTACCATTTAATAGAAGAGACTTTCATATTAGAAAATAGATTTCATGTTGGATTCTAGAATTTTCTGTTGACACTGTGTAGTTCTTTTGCAGGGATCACCAGGGCTGAGGATTGCAATTTGCCAAGCGCTCTGAAGCGTGTAGCCAGCGGGTTAGAATCCACCCTTAACCGTGTTTATATCTTTGTGCAGTCTTTCTTTAATTTGTGCTGTCTACTCTTTTACGCGTCTTGGATATATTTTCTAGTGTTTATAAGCTGTTTATACTGCATACAAACCCCGTTATGCATGTTAATTAAAAACTGTGTTAACGGAGAGAAAAAAATTGGTAAAATTGCGGTACGTATTGGTGATAAAATTTCTGGTAAAAAAAAACTTTTACTCTGTGTAATAAAACCAAAATATACGATATTTAAACGATTCGTAAGCTAATTTTTCCGTTCATGTATTAAGGGTTAACCGAAAATTCTGGTTTTCAAAATTATAGTTTCTTATTATCACACATTTTGTATGAAATACAAACTGAAAAGTAAGTTTAGCCGAATAAGTGGTTTCATGCTTTTCTCTATGGTAACATAATAAAATGACCAAATTTTATCACATATTATAAAACGATATTTTATTGTTAATTTTGCCAAAATCATTACCAAAGCTCTTCGGTAAAATTGCCGAACTGTTAGGTTTTCCTATAGAGCCTGAAACAGAATAATTTTATAATATTCAGGTAGTTTGGACCATACATTTTCCCGTTGCAAGAATACAAAACTCTTGACTAAGAATAATTTTATATGAAGAAAAAACTCATATTTTACGGTTCAAAAGTGTAAAACAAATATTATTGACCTGTATTTTCTAAAATATTGAAATTTCGTTTCGATAAAGAATTTGACGTATTAAAATTTAAAATTAGCTCCACGATATAAATTCTTCTGACGACATCCATGAAATAGCAATTATTATTTATAAGACTGGTTCAAAACAAAACGTTATTGACAAAGTAAGCAATGAATAACTTCGACCGAACCTTCGATACAAACCGTCATTTTTTTGTTGATAGTTGCCAATGTTTTACCAAGGTTTACGAAATACGTCTCAAAATATGTAGTGTTTAAAAGCAAACTAAACAATGCTATGATTTTAGTGATAGTGCAGTACTTCTATTTCTGTATGCTGACTACTGTTACATTGCTTTAAGCTTTTAAATTAGAATGTCCGCAATTGCAACGAAAAAATACTCCTTTACTCCATTTTGTAAGCATTGGAAGTTGTTTGTAAAATCCGCATATTTGTTTAAATAATATTCACAACTTCATTTTAAAAGATTATATTATTTATATTCAAATTTTTATGCTTAGACTATTTACTACAAATTTGGCTTGTGCTTTTCCCTTAGCGTTCTTACACGTCACATTAAACTTATTTTTTAGGGCAGTAATTGGCACAAATGCCGAAAAATTATTTTTGGTTTAATATAAGTGTTTTTTTAGTTACAACACTGCTCTGCAAATGATGAAACCTTGTGCGTGTTTCACAAAATATATTGGGAAATGCATCTCGACGCCTTTCTAATACGATGAACACTAAGTTAGAATTTCAGAAAACTAGTAAAAAGACTGATTTTTGATTTTTTTTCTGCATCATGTAAATTATTTTACAAAGATGCCAAACATGTGAAATTCTGAATTTTTATTTTTTTGTCACGTTGAGTTTTTGTATACACAGAGAAGCATCAAACTTACAATTAGTTTGACAAAATTAGGCGAACTTTCAATTAATTCAATAACAAAATCAAGTTCTCAAAAGCAATAAAATTATTTATTGTAGTTCAATAACTCTAATTATTGAAAGAAAAGTTAAATTATATAATTAGCATCATTGCATCAGTAAATATTAAAAAAGAATAGTGTAACAGAACTATACTACTTTAAAAACTGAATTACCACCACGCCATCTTGTGGCGAAACTTTTGAGTTGAACTGCGGCAACCGATTGGAGAACATCTCCAAAATAATCTCTCCGTTTAGTGTTATGTGAGTTTCGTTTTGTTAATATNACTTAGTTCAATAACAACACTAAATGCTAAAAAACAATGTAATTATTATAAAATATTCAATAACACTAATTATTCAAAGAATTAAAATATTTAATTAGTTTGCAACACCAAATATTCAAAAACAGATTTTTTTTAAAAAAATTAGTTCAACAGCAACACTTCATACTCAAAAATAGCGCTATTATTTATATAAGTTCCTTAAAAATCTTTTATAGATTGCTGTTCTAACCTTACTAACAAAATATTAATATTATCACTATGTCCATTCATACGTAATTACTTAGTGAAATTAGTTCATTATACAGAGAAACCCCATACGTGATTTCAATTTACTCATGACCCCGCTTCGTGTTTCCGTCAGTATAATATTTGCGGATGAGCAATTATTGCAAATATTTATCGCTATAGTGGTGGCAATAACTTCATTATTTACATTTCAGGGCTAATTTATGCTTCCTTAGAATTTTCAGTCCTCCCTCATTCCAGCGTGGAATGTAATTTAGTGGAAGCAACTGATGATTATAATATGTAAAAGGCGGCTTTAGGAGTCGAAAATTTGCGAAAAAGCAATCTTTAATGTAAGATGCATTTATTATCTAAGGTAATTGAGAAAAATACAATAAATGCACTTTGTATGAAAGAGTCTCAATAAAGTCTAATAAAGTCTAAATAAAGTTGATTTTAAGTTGGAAAATGTTTGAAGGTCTTGAAGGTTTTGTTTTTATCTGCTTTATCGCGACTTCCGTAAATATTATACATTTTTTTAAATTCCTGTGAATAAAATGAAGTGAAAGAAACACTAGTATAGTAAAATAATATCCAACGAAAACAGAAATAAAATAAGCAGAAATGCTATGGAAATTTGTTGAATAGCTGTAAGAAAGAAAAAAAAATCAGAATAATTTTGGTTGCCTGATGGCTCCTGTTTCCTACTGAAATTAAGCAAAATTTGCTCCGTCTTCCTCAGTAGAAGTTCGAAAAAAAAGTTTCGAAAGTTTCGAAAAAAAAACTTCAAAATATAAATTTTTGACTTCATGTATACTTTTTGACTTTAATTTTTAGTAGGCTTAACAATATGAAAGTGTTGTTATGAACGAAAGCAAACTTTGAAATTTTAAGATTGGTAAAATGCCTGAAAAGCTAAGAGAAATAAAATAAAGAAAAATTGTGAAGCACAGTTAGAAAAATTTCTTAACCGGAACTTTTTAAATTGTGATTAAGATACAAAACATTTATTCTTCATTAAATTTTTGTAAACATAACGTTTAAAAAAATTTACTGCAAAAGTGGTACATTAAAAAATATTTACGTAAAACACAAAATTAAAAGCGTAAACACGAATAATTTATTGAGTTAAAATATTAGCCGCAGAATTTTATTAAGTCTATAATTCATTTCCATTTTCTTAAAATAGGATTATTGATAAGAACCTATTCGAAAATACTTAATAAAGTGTAATAGTATGTTATTAAAAAACTAAACAACGTTTGAAAAATAAAATAATATACAATCAGTAAACAATAAAAAATAAGCACTGCTTAAGCATTTCAATAAAGAACAATGGTTAATCAATAAACTTTCGTTTATGTAAAAAAAAAAAGGCTGATCATTAAACAATTATTAAACACTTAACAACAATCAAGGGTTAAAATAATAAAATAATAAACAATGTTTACACATTAAAGTAATGAACAGTAGCTAAACAATGAATAGTGGTTGAGCAATAAAGTAATAATAAGTGGTTAAAAAATCAACAATGGTTGAACCTTGAAACAATTGGTTCAAGGTTTTAAACCATAACACCACGCAAATCCCATGCAACATTGTTTCAAATATCACCATATTTTATCTAAGCTATACCATATAAACGAGATATCAAACAGTAGGGGAAGTGGCACCGCGTTTTAGTGTATTTGCTCTCCACAAAAAATGCTTATGCATTCAACATGTACAAGCATTTTTAATCATGTGTTGATAATATTTTAACTATCTTTTAAACGAGTGGAAATGTTATGAGCAATATATTTTTCTACCAAAAATTTTCACAAACCATTTTTTTAACGGCAGGCACTGAATATAACGTTCTTCCCCTTGGAAGGTGCCGAAAGTGTTGCTCATTTTGCTTCGCCTGGTGAGCACCTTGTGACTAAAGTCACGAATGTGAACATTACCCACCCCACACTGCTACAGGTAACCGTTTGCCACATCCACACAACGTAAACAGAGGATGGCATACAGAGAGAAACATCCATGCCCTGAGCGGGATTCGAACCCGCAGCCTTTGACTTCGCAGTCAGGCACGCTGATCGCTCGGCCACCAGGCCGGCACTAGTCAACTTATATTGGCGTTCTATTAATTAAAAGACGCACAACTCAACACACTGAATATTTTAAAATATTTTACTACTTGTCTGATGCGTTTAGCCATAATAGAACGCGCCTTTATTCAAGATGAATGTACACAAACCCCATATCATATCAAATAGTTTTCAATACCTTTTCTGCGCTTTAATTTCAAAATAGGAGGTCTTAAATTCTCACTTTACAGCGCGTTTCCTTATAAATGCGATGCTAACTTATTCAAAAGAATCTAGAATCTATTTGATATGGAATAATTGGCAGCAAATTATTCAAAGACAGCAATTACTATACGAAATGTGATAAGCAAAATGCGATTGAAAAGGATCGTGTGTTAATTAAAGTGCCTATTATACGAATCTTATCCAGTAGATTCAAACATTTGTCATTTTATTGCGCACTAAATTTAAATAAAGAATGACATGGTTCAATGAAAAATGAGATTTGATTAAAATATTAGCTTGAATTTTCTGGCTTGTTTAAATGGACGTTTCGAAAACTTAGGACATTGTTTATTATCAGTAAATCTGATTGGTTGTCAACGTTTGTGCAGTAATATTTATTTTTGATGTGATTTAATAAAGCATTTTAAGTTAAGTTTTTGAATAATAAATACCCATTACCAGCTTCAAATTATAGTTTTGTTAGAGCTTAAACTATCAACATATAAATCAAAATCATTCTATAAAACTGAAATCGTATTTTAATTCATGACAATTTCTAGATTAAAAAAAAACTTTTAAAAAAGTGAAAGATAGAATATTTTTCATGTAGTGAAAATAAAAATAAATTGCTGAAGGGATAGAACTTGTGTTATTAATAATGAAGTACAACTTCTTAGATTTCAGATAGAAATGACAGGGTTAGAGAAAAATACACACACAACAGTTTATATTCCCAAAATGTCCTTAAGCCGAATAATATCTTTCAAACTGCTATATATGATCGGAAGTTTATTTATTGCAAATAGTGTTGAAAAGAATGCCTCTATTTAAATTCATGCACTTTTTCATGCGCTTTAGAAGTAGTTGGATGCTTTTGTTTTTTTTCGAATTCGTAGACAAAACTTCCTCCACGATGGCTTGTTTAAGTTCTTGAACGTTCGGAACATATTTTTAACACACGGTCTTTAGATTAAAAGCTTTTTAGAGACGGAAGATAACCATTTCGACCAACTTTAAAGTATTGTTTTAAAAAAAAGACTGAGTTTTGTCGCCAACTTTGTTTCGTAGCAACTAAACTACGTAATATGATGATCTGAATTCTATTGCAAAAAATCATATTTGGACGCATTCATTCTGCTTCAGAATCCAAACAATATAATTTACGCCAACGCAATGCTTGAAATGTCTTAGGTGGCCCAATTGTTTTTGCCCTGCGTTTTTAATTTATTTAAAAACAAAAATTATATAATAAAATGATTTAAAAAATTTCAGAAAAATGGCAGCGCTGCAATGGTTCTGCACGAAAAAGTAATAAATAAAATGTTGCGTGTAACTTAGAAAAATAGAGTTTAGTCCCGGCTCATTTTCCAGGAATTATGTTTATTTCATTATACTTAATAGGTATTATGTTCATATGAGAAGTCGGTGGTTTATTTGGTGTTATTATTATTCAAAATCCACCGACTTTTTGCGTGTTTTTTCTTTTAAATTATGCGAAATTATTGCAACACATTTTAAAATAAACTTTATTGAAAACGAACATAAAATCTCGAAAATTTGCCGAGACCATGTAAAATCGAATTTTATAAGTTACACGCAATATTTTATTCATTAGTTTTCTTAAGTTATTTTATTTAATACTTTTTTGTCCTGGGATTCAATTATGAAAAAATCACAGTATTTTTTCTCAGAAACACGTTTTTAAAACAGAACCATGAACGATATAATCACGCGGTTTTAGATAACTTCAGAAGTGCTAATTCTGTGACGACTCACATGTTATTTACATTGACGATAGAACTTTCAAAAAATACTTAAACATTAAAGAGAATATGCAATGAATTCTTAAGCAAAATAATTTACAACTTTATTTCTAACATTGGCTAATGCGAAGAATAATTTTATCAAACATATCTCCCGAGCAAAACATTTAAAAAGCTTAAACAATTTTTTGGATCTTGGGCTGAAATTGCATCTCTCAGTCGATGTCCAAATTTCCAGAACCCTGGAGACAACAGTTCTGGAGTTAAAATAGCGTTCCGAGAAGAGGGCAGATAAAATACAGAGTAAACTGCAAAGAAAAGTTGGAAAAAATTAAAATTAGAAAGCAATCTCAAAAATAGAAATTAAATCGAGCTTTCTCATTAAAGGCTATATTATTTCTTTAATAAGAAAGGGTTTATTCCGTAGCCTTAAAATACATTCATACAAAGTAACTCATAAATACACAAGTGGGCGACCTTTGTGCTAAAATACAAACTAAAGCAAACAACGTTAAAGAGCACAAAAATATTTATAAAATACAGATAGCTGTTTCGGATGCTCAAAGAACAACCTTCATTAGTGTAACAGAAAGAAATGAGAGAAAACAGGGCAATTATAGAGAAAGGTGACGTCACAAGAGGGTTAACTTAACCCTCCCTCACCCTTACTCCTTAACCCTCCTAACCTACATTCACCCTTCCCTCCTATTGGCCGTTGCTCTTAACCCTCTTGTGACGTCACCTTTCTCTATATTTACCCTGTTTTCTCTCATTTCTTTCTGTTGCACTGATGAAGGTTGCCCTTTGAGCATCCGAAGCAGCTGTCTGTATTTAATAAATATTTTTGTGTTCCCTAACGTTGTTTGATAAAATAACTCATATTCGAGCATGTTGAACCACAATGTGGCTTAAATTTGCTACTACCTAAGACGTTGATAAGTCGAACCATGTTTTTCTTGAATTTTATTACACGATGCTATGGTTCAAATTTGACCGAACTAAGGTTCAGTTCTATATATCTTTAGGATAAAGAAAGTTTGAGCTATTATGCTTTAAGCAACCGATATTATATGGTTCAAAATTGAATCGCATTCTCCATCAGTGTATATAGAATATCTAATTAGTCTCTTTGTTCCACTAGCGTGCTTGATATATCTTAGTTACTTACTAAATTAGTTTTTTGTAAGTAAGAGTTATCAAGTTTAGTAAGAGTATCAAGGTTAACTAATGTTAAGTAAAATGTTTGAAGTCGACTTTGTTTTTTATATTTACCACCTTTGACAAAACGCTTTTTTTGTTTGACATCCTTATTTATTTAAATTCTCTTTTTTTTTAAAGCAACGCTACAAAAAGCACTTTTACCGTAATGTACATAAAAAGGAAAAAATCCTCTTAGCAATATACTAAAGTTTCATTTTTACTTAGTTTCTTAGGAATAAGTGAAGTTACGTAGGCAGATAAAGTTACTTTTGCGATTCTCGTAGCTCTGTTTATGTAAGGCAATTATTTCCAACAAACAAAAATAAATCTTTTCAAGATTAAATATTTGCTATACTAAGACCGCTTTGAGAAATATACTAGATTCTTTTCTCTTCGATGAAAGAATGCTACAATGGAATTTTCCCCTCACTTTCTATCTGCTAGAAGTTAGTTGAATTTTCTTTTTAACTATTTAATTTTTATGATTATAAATAGTTTCATTGTAAAATCTAACTAAAACACATTTGTTGATATATGTTTTTATTTTTTTTAATTTTTTTTAAATTTTTTTTTTATTTTTTATTTATAAATACTGTAATGTTGACAGTTGAGTTTACTTTGAAATACTCACGTTTTTTAGAATTAAATTACTCTTTTTTAACAAAAAAACAAAGAAAAAAGGAAATTTTTCAGAATATTTGTCTCGAGGGCAGGGTTAGTGTGTGATACAGCTGTAATTTTTGTAATAACTCTTACTTATTGAAGTACTTCAAATAACATTTGATTCTGCTTCTTTTTGCTGTTTGCGATGAGATTTGCCAAATTTCATATTTGTAATTTGCTGTGCATATTTGCTGTATTATAGAATGCTTAACACAAAAATAAGTATTATATGAGAAGTAATTTTACTTGTTAAGAATATATAAGATAACCGTATTAATTCATAACAGTTAGAATTGGAAACAATCGCTCTTGAGTTTTTGTATTTTTTAAAATTTTGGTATACATGTTAAGATTTATGTCTGACAACATGTATCACTTATTTTGTTTTATTTTATTCCTTCTTTTTTGTTGTTATTTTTAACACCTAGTCAAGTGCATGCTTATATAACGAAGATCTCGATAAAGAATTTCAATAAAATTTTCGATAACCACAAATAGCCATTATTTAAAGCAAAAAAAAATCGAAACAAAGTCGTGAAAAAGTACTTAATTGCAACAACTGTCAGACAAATTGGAATTTTGAAAAAAAAAGAACCTTGTGAAATTTATGAACAAAAATGGCTTTTTCATCATGGCAAATTTCAACGTTGTTGTTGTATTCCTGCGATTTGCAAAGTGACCCTTTCGGTATTTTTTACTACAAATTTAACTGTTAATAATTCACGAGGGTTAATTTTTTCATTCCATCGTACTCAATGTACATTTCTCTACACACCTTCTTAGTTTCAATCTCCTGAAAAGTAAGAGATTTTGCACAGTAAATTTAACGTAAAGTTGAACACCCAAAAAAACGACCTTGCTTACGATTCTTTTAATACAAGTATATAGAGATTTTAGAAACTTGTCCCTGTAATTCATATCAACAAGGTTTAGTTTGTGCTAGAATAACGATTTCAATGCAATTAATTAGGTATCTTAAAGTTAACAATATATATCTTAAAGTTATATATATATATATNTATATATATATAAAAATATATATATATATATGTTTTTTTTATTATTTATTTTTTTAAAATCTTCCTTTCTATTTAGAATGAAGTTGTACTTGCTACAACAAAAGAAATTTGCATAGATGCATATTGTAAAATATTCAAAGCTCTACATTGTAGTTTGAACGAAATAATTAAACGACATATAGCTGTCAGAAAGGTCCAAAAAAATCTCATTTTACTCAAAGAAGAAAAAAAAACTCCTTGAATTATTTTTCATCCTATGATTGGATTTTCACGTACTACTGTTTGAGTTGTCAGTCTAAAATTATGGCAAGAAAAACGAAAAAAAAAAAAAAGCGGCAGCAGTCTGTCTATCCAATTAACGATAAAGTTTACGGTAAGGAACATTTTTGAGCTCTAAGGTTTTGAAACCGTTTACAACTAATGTGGTTAAAAAAACTGAAATGGTAAAACTTGTATGGTTATGGTTATAAACCATGAATATAAAACTGTGCGGAATTTTGACCATTTACAACCAACATATTTTTTAAACCATAAAAAAGAAATTTAGCTGGACATAGGTGATTGTTTAGTAGCTTGTGCTATCATTTATACGTGAATGAGAGTACCGTATTTTAATAGCCCACAGTTGTAAATCGGGGAATGCAGGTCACTGAAAACTCTTCATATGTTGAAACGATTGGAGGAAATATTGTGGTATCAACGCTGGGATTCGAACCTCCGTTCTATTGGTTATGAGATTAAAAGATTTGTACTCTTGGCTATAATATGTGCTCAGCTGTATAAAACGAAGGGACTTCATTATGTGGACCTAGTTGCGATGAAATTCTTCTTGTTTAACTGTATTAGGTAAATGCAGCTAATAAACGGCTTCTCTCACAGTTAATAACCGTGTGAATACCATCTTTTTTTATGGTTATTTGTCTGTTTTATTTTTATAAAGTAAAATAGCAATTAAATAAATTGTTATTTAATCATTTTTATGATAAATTTTCAATTGTGTAGATCTCTATCATAATGGTTCGAGAACCTAATTTTAAATACAATTAATCAGCGCAAACTATCTTTTAAGTTACGGAATTTAAACAAAACAATTAAACTTTAGCAAAATAAATCACAAATTTTTTCCTGACGAACTTTTGATTTCTGACCCTCATACCCTTAAACTATCAAAGGTAGCAGTAATCATAAAAGATAGTGTCAGTAGTTTAGACAGGAAAACTATCGAAATCTTGACCTTTTAATGTTAATTTCACTTTCTACCTGTTTCCTTATCTCGAAAGGTCGTGTCCTAAAATTTCTATTTCTCAAGGACCATTCAATTGACTTCCTTCGAATTTTAAATTTTTGAATTCAAAAATTTTCAGACTTTTAGCAAATGGCCTTAGCAAATAATCGCACAATGACCTTAAAAAATAATCAGTAATTAAAAAATTATATTTTTACATGAAATTATGTTTGAATAAAAAAATTCTATTTGAGAGTTACATTTTTTGATTCAATTTTATTTATCATTTTGATAGGGCTATACTTAAAAAGTGAAACTATATAGCATGAAGGATAAATAAAAACATTAACATTAAAAGATGAAATAGGATAATACTTACCAGATTGCAGCGATCCTCCATATTTTGATAACCTCAAATCCAAATCCGTCGAAAAAGGGTATGTTTTTCTGAGAAAGTTCGCTTTTGTGTCAGATTTAGTAACTTTATACATCATTTAGATAATTAATTAACCTATTTAAGGCTAGGACCTGGAATAACGAATATTGAATTAAAAAACGATCATTAGACCCAGAATTATCAAAGACATTTTTTTTGTACACTTTACTTCTTGCTCGTAATGTGTACGGATGATAAAATGTTAGAAACACGTTTTTCTTCTTTTTAAAGATCAATCAATAACCTTCAATGAAAAAA
This sequence comes from Parasteatoda tepidariorum, assembly GCF_043381705.1. NCBI lineage: Eukaryota > Metazoa > Arthropoda > Arachnida > Araneae > Theridiidae > Parasteatoda > Parasteatoda tepidariorum. The sequence goes on from NC_092204.1 coordinate 57,945,953, forward strand.
ACATTCACCATTTAGATAGCCCTGTTTCATGCAAGCTCACGGGATTACAGCGTGGCCTATTAAAAAGTTTTTCTTAGATATAAATTTTTAAAACTGTTACACAGATTAGCTAGATCGCAAAATGTCTCAAACGGTAATTAAATTAATTATTTAAATTTAGTTAGACTTAGATGTTATGACTAATTTGAAATTAGCATATTGTTTTAGTTTAGTCTTTCAAAAATAAAAAGTTTGGTGAATTTTGAAAAATTTATTTGAATTCACTGATTTTATGATTTGCATTTCTAGAAATGCTTAATCATAGTGGTATAAATTTTATCCTGGTGTCGGAACAGTAGGAACTACTTGTTATTGCTTTTGATTGTATTCAGAGCATTTAGGAGGGGGATCGAATTGCTTTTTATTTTATAGTTTAAGTTCTAAAAGTGAAATTTTGAAGTTTAGATTTCTTTTAGCATATATATGTCTGATAAATAAAGCAAAATATATTTTTAAAGTTTCGTATATAAATGAATATTTTTCTTCTACGAATTCTAACTTTTTAAACCAATTTTAATAAAGTGTATTCATTTGAAAATTAAAATTAGAATTACTTTGTAACAGTATTGGAGAAGGAAAAAATGTAACGTCATGCAGAAATTTAGATAAATATAGGACGCAAAAATATTCAAATTTAATGGATACTTTAAAAATGCTCATGTCCTTTTCATATATTCTCCATGATAGAATTTGTGTTTAATATTGTAACACATGAAATTTCAAGATTCTTTTCTCCTTTAATATCTATGCAAAATTTATGCTTAAAATCTTATTTTCACGAAAGTTATGTGCTTACGTTATGATGTTTACTAAAGATTATTTTGTTAAAGCAATTTTGTTTGCATCATTGTTCCCGTTAAAGGCCAAAGTGTAAAAAAAAAACATCAGCGTTGATTTTATGTTTTGTAAAATGGTTATTAAAAAAAAGCAAAAGGTTACTTTTGAGATGCAATATACAAAATATTTGGCTGTAATATTTTTATATTTAATTTTATTCTCGTCTATAAACAGCCTAACTAGAGCAATAACATTTCCTAATACTTTTTTAACCCCGCATAGAGGAAGAGTGAATTCGAAAGGAGAAACTCGTGCTCTCTGAGGACGTTTGTAATTGTAAGTCTGCATAAAACAAAAAATCACGATATCCGCCCACTGTTAGCCTGACTGTAATGTGGGACCTAACCCGTGATTTATCTACCATTACGATAATGTTTTACATTAGCACTGAGATGGGTGCAGGCCTAGACTAGACATGAGTTCGGAGACGCTTTTGGTGGTCTGAATCCACGCGAAGAATTTTGAATTTCTTGTCCATCCGAGCCCGAGATATACATCTCAGTAAAAGACCAAATGTTTTAGTTTTGCCACTCAGCTTTCCTTGTCAAAGAAAGAAATTATTCAGTAAAACTTTTTTTTATGACAATTAATTTATAAATTTTATATCATGAATACTTAATAACTGAACCAAAAGTTTTATTTAACGTTTTAAAATGTTAACATACAAGCGTTATAAATAATTCAAAATGAATCCGAGCTCATCCAAGCCCACGTTAAAGCCTACGGGCTTACGTGTTTGGGTTACGTGTGTTAAACCCAGTTAGACTTACGTGTTTGGGTTACGTGTGTTACGTTGCAAGTGTTACAACGTTAGATTTAGAGAAAAGTGGCTCGACAGCTATTTTCTTTTTATTGTTAATACTATCAACGCTGAAATAGAATTACAGAAAAATTATAAATTTAAAAAAAGAATTCACAATATAAGTGTAGTTTATTATATAATAATGCCAACTATATAAAAAATTTTATTTTGAATTTTTTATTGCAAGATTTGATTTTTCTATTGCGCGACAGTATAATGATCAATTATTGTACATTTTTGAATATAAACTAATCTATACGTAATCTGGGGGTGTGTTATTTCCTTAAACATTATTTGTTCTATAACCTTGTACAAACCCTGTACCCTACCCTACCCTGTACTGATTACAAAGCTTGTATATAAAGCAGGCAGAAATGAGTAAAAAAGTGTATATTTAATGCCATGTATGCTGATTCAGATAAAGTGAAAGACAAGCACAAAAAAAACAAACAGGCGTAAAACTATAATTTATTCTGGGATCTTTGTTCATCGATCACTTTGTCTACTTAAACTTATCACTTCAAGATTTATTTAAAACAATTTATTATTATTCCTGTAGTACATTTCAGTATCATCCGTCAGTCGAATGGATCATTCATACGTAACTCTACACTGTAAGCAATTTTGGTATATAGTTACTACCATTTTTAGAGTTGAGGTAAACTAATTTTTTTTGATACATGTTGTTACATTTTTATTTACTCTTTCACTGTTATAATATTATTTATTTATTTACTTATTTACGGGCAACACATATTTTCAGGCGCGTAAGAATTCCTTCATGGCCTCATTGCAAAAATATTTCGTGACAAAAGCAAACGTGTTTTTATCAATCTATATTTGCAGTAATTCTTTCAAACAACTGTTATTTTGCCAATTGCATGCAAATTTTTGCACCATAGCTACAGTTCTGTAATAATAAACTTATTTAGGTTACCTCAACACCAAAATGGTGCAACTATACCGTGTAATAATCTGATTTTAAATTTTTCTTAAAGTTACAAATTTTTCTTTTTCTGAACACACACAAAAAAAATTAATGCTAGTAGCTTATGGAATTCAAATGATTGCAGCTTCTGAACTATAAGTANCAGATAAAGTGAAAGACAAGCACAAAAAAAACAAACAGGCGTAAAACTATAATTTATTCTGGGATCTTTGTTCATCGATCACTTTGTCTACTTAAACTTATCACTTCAAGATTTATTTAAAACAATTTATTATTATTCCTGTAGTACATTTCAGTATCATCCGTCAGTCGAATGGATCATTCATACGTAACTCTACACTGTAAGCAATTTTGGTATATAGTTACTATCATTTTTAGAGTTGAGGTAAACTGATTTTTTTTGATACATGTTGTTACATTTTTATTTACTCTTTCACTGTTATAATATTATTTATTTTTTTACTTATTTAGAGGTAACACATATTTTCAGGCGCGTAAGAATTCCTTTTTATGGCCTCATTGCAAAAATATTTCGTGACAAAAGCAAGCATGTTTTTATCAATATATATTTGCAGTAATTCTTTCAAACAACTGTTATTTCTCCAATTGCATACAATTTTTTGCATGATAACTACAGTTCTGTACTTATAAACTTATTTAGTTTATCTCAACACCAAAATGGTGCAACTACCGTGTAGTTAGAATTAATCTCGTTTAAAAAATTTTTTTTTTTTAAAGTTACAAATTTTTCTTCTTCCTGTACGCAAGAAAAATTTAATGCTAGTAGCTTATGAAATTCGAATGATTGCAGCTTCTAAACTATAAGTATTTGTAGCTTTATTTTAGTAGCATTGGACATTTTCTTTAAAGAAAATATTAAATTTTTAATATTTTGAACAAGTTGATAACATCACGAAAAATGTTCCCATTTTTGTAAATATTTTTTTCTTTTCGTTTTATTTGAGTTAGTTTGTAGAGATTACTATAAACCGAAAGTCTTTATTAGAAAAATGGATGTTACAGAGTGTGATATAAGCTTCAAGAAAATATTTTAACCCTGAAAGAAAAATTTTACCTAGAATAAAAAAGTATCAAAGTAGTTTACGCATAAGCGAAAACTAATATGTTGTTTATGATTTTTATGTTTGTCTCAAACAATAAATAACGATTAGGATTCTATTTCACTCAATTCATGAAATAAAACTCAATAATATTGCTGACAATTGCATAAACTTATTCTCCATTGTAACAGTAGTAACTTAACAGTGTAACAGTAGAAGTTTATTAAACACCATTGATTGTTGTTTGAACCAGTAGCGCTTATACACCTTGACTTTGTCATCCGTTCGAAACCAATGTCTTTTTATTGCTTTTAGAGCTTATTAAAAATATGGAAGTTATAGGGAGACATATCCATACAATTGGATAGGTGACTCATAACATCCCAGTTGAATTTACTTGACCGTGTTTGGCCTAGTGTTGACTTACGACGTTATTCTATGAAAAAGTTTACCGAGATGTTGCAATTTCATTTCAACTTTTGAGTTTTGTTAACTTTTCAAAATATTACTGGTCATTAATTTTTGCTTCAGAAAATTTATTCGATAAGTTCCTTTACGATTCATTCACAGTTACGTGCTACTTCAGAAATGGAATAGATGTGTTGAGAGCTCTTCTCTCAATTCCTATTGTCACTAAAAAAGAGTGAATCCGTTCCGTCACACGAACAACTACATTTCAGGCACGTCTTAAATATTTTAAATAACCCATTTTTGCTTAAACTTAGCTATGTTATTTATTGCCTTTGTCTATATTGACTATATTAAGCGTAGAAATTTACATTAAAATTATCCCTCTTTCAAAACACAATGTCACGTTATGATAAGAATAAATTTGTATGCATGAATAATTGGTTTGCTTGATCGTAAAAATAAGTTTGGTTGATTTAAATTCTTAATTTACTTGCTTTCTGGATAGAATTGATACTTATAAAAATCAAATGTTAAAGTAAATTGAACTATGTGAATCTCAAAAAGTATGGATTTCAAGTAGAAAATTTTCATTTGTTTAAACTTTGTTAAAACAAAGTGACGACATGATGTTTTAAGCATTCAACGAACGAGAACTAAACAAACTTAGGCTCATTTTTTTATCAAATAATATAGATATTCTCAATTAAAAAATTTTTAATGCAAGGTCCTTCTCTTTATAAGCAAATAAAATGCTGCGAATTAAAAAAAAAAAATTTAAAATTTAATTCAAGTCTGCCATTTTACCAAGTACCTCGGCAATAACAAATAAAAACTTCATTCATTATAAGTAATTTTCTTCTAATCTAACACGAAACAAATCCAAGCAGCCTTTTTTAGGGACTAAAGACAAAGATACATTTTACAACTTATCACGTAAATGAGATACATTTTATTTAAATGGTACCCTTCAAATTATGAGATTTCAAATATGCTTTTAAAAATTACTTGTTGAGGTCATTGGCTGTTTTCACAGAAATTTTTTTCCCTCCCAACTCTTCTATTAACAATTTGACTGATAAATAAAAGCCAACTTTTCTTAAGAAAATAGAATGTAAAAAATTTAGGAAAAGTTTTAAAATTTAGTTTTAGTCTTAATCTAGAGGCTGCCTGCATTTAGAGCCAAGAGACACGTTTAGAGCTTAGAAATTCAATCTAGAGCCCTCGAGCTTTTCAGTATCACGAACCGCGTATCAATGACAAGCCAAAACCTTTTTCATTTTATTTTCCTCAATTACGGCAACAAGCAAAGTATCAAATTAAAATATCTTAGTTTACGGATGACAAACAATAATTTATAATTTATGAGCAAAATGGGATAGATATTTTTTTACATGATACCCACCAATGGGATAGATATTTTTTTTTTACATGATACCCACCAATGGGATAGATATTTTTTTTTACATGATACCCACCAATGGGATAGATATTTTTTTAACATGATACCGACCAATGGGATAGATGTTTTTTTTAAATGATACCCACCGAATTTCGCGATTTCAAAAATTTAATATATCTTTGTTAAAGTTTATTGGATGCTTACACAGAACCTTTGTAACTCCTAATTCTTCCAATTTGAATCAACCATTTGATTGATAAACTAACACCATCCTTTCGTAAGCTAATGGAATGTAATAAATTTGGGAAAAGTTTTAAAACTTAGTTCCAGTCTAACGAGCCCACAAGCTCGTCAGTATCACGAATCGAAGAGCGCTAGCAAACCAAACTTTCTTTCATTTTAATTTCCTCCAAACCAACAGCAAGTTAAGTGACAAATCCAAACAATCTTGTTTTGGGACGACAATCAGGGATAAATTTTACAACTGATGAGCCAATTGAGATTCTTGGGGGGATGGGGGTGGAGTTGAGTTGTTGAAAAGGATTCAATCGATCGATATTAGACGGACAGGCTAAACACTGGGACGAGATGAGAAAATGCAGAGGGGGGGGGGATCGTCTGAGAGAGTTCCGAGATGAGAGAGGATCTGTCCTCCCACGCTCACTTTGGGGTCCTCGAAATACAGGTGGTCTGAGGCATCAGCCAATGGGAGCTCCGTTACCTGGACGACCCTTTTTCCCAGGGTCTCCCTCAGTCATTTCCTTTACCACCCCGCAAAAATGTCACACTGTCCCCTCACCCCGCAAAAGGGAGAATTGAGTGATTGTATTAGGGAAATTTATAAGAGTCATGTACCTGGGCAGGTGGGTCGTGTTTAATTATTTTCACGGGTGGGCGCAATAGTGTATCGGTTAGTTAATTTGGCTGGCGGCTTTCTCGCCAAACTTTCAGTTGGTGTCAATATTGGTGAGGTTTTCGAATATCGCTGATTCGTGATCGTAATTAATACAGCGTGACTAATCCCCTTAAAGGCAAGCTCAGAAGAAACATCATAAAGCTTGAAAGAGAAAACTTGTTAATTAAAAAGATTTCTCCAAAGAAAATATAAAAACAAAGTGTAAGCGCGGAAGAAAAAATTACTCGTTACTTGTATTTCTGTCCTTTTGATGTTTTTTTCAAAGAAAAAATATGTTGGGGGATTATAAAAAGTAATAAGTTGAGGTGATGGTGTTGTACACTTGCTTTGTACTTTAACATATTTATTTACTCTGGAAGTAGAAAGAGAAACTTTAAACATATTATATTTTCTACGAAAAATAATTTATTAACTTTTATTTTTATTTGTTTTTAAATAGAAAAAAAATATTTTAATTCGTTGTCTGAATGTCTCTGAAACTACAGCACTGAAACTATAATCGTTCGTTCATAAATTATAAAGGTAGGAAAAAGTCTTCACATTCCGAGCGCTCCAAAATAGGCACCCATTTTCAGGATTCACCGAACTTAAAGGAAGAGAATAAAACAGAATTGGAAAATAAATAGCAAAGTTGCCAATGAAAATCCGATCATTTGCCCACCTCCGTTTGTCATAAACATTATATTGTTTCTTTATTTACAAATGTTAATTCTAAACAGCCTAATTTTATTTTATTTCATTTTATTACCCTCGTTGAACAGTCGAACCAATTTCGGGTTTGCGATTACTAATGTTCAACTCCGTATCCTGTAACTTTGAACCCGATCCAGAAGACAAGGGAACCCCTAGATCAATGGGAGAAATTTGCCATTGTGGAGGACTTTTTGATGGAACTAACCCGTATTTGCGTTACATGGTGAGAAAAAACGCGAAAACCGCCCATGGTTAGCCTGGTGGCAAGGGAACCCTAACTCATGATCCGTTTACCACTGAAGATGTTTTGCGTCAGAACTGTCGTCGGTGCAAACCGGATGCGGAATTCGCAATCTCTCCAATTGTTAACGACATTTCATCGTAATGTAATACTTCACCACATCTCAGAAGAGAAGTTTAGAATTTTTCTCAGTCCAGATATGCCTCTCGGCTATCACGTTTTTTTTCTCTATTTTTTCGCCTTCATTTTATTTTTCATACTGGCAACTTCGCGTTTTCTTTTTCAAATCTCTTTTGGTTCATTTATTCATATCTGATGAGCGCTCTAAGCATATAGACTTTTTTTCCCCAAATTTATAATTCATGAAGCAAATAAAGTATCTAAGTTATCAAGTATATTTTTCATTGAAAGCTTCATTGTTTAAGGAGAATTTAAAAAAAAAAATTATTAATATTTATGATTGTTATATTCCCTCTTGCGAACAACGGATATTCAGCTAGTTAGAAATAAGATAAAGAAAAAAAAATGTTTCATTTTAAATAAATTTATTGAATTGAATGATTTAATACCGACATGTAAATGATTGGTGAAAATTTTATAGTTGTCATGGATACAGAAATCTTAATTAAACTTAACATACGCTATTATCCTTTCTAAACTGACGATTGTTTTCAAAATATCAGTAGTTAGTTTATGCACACCAACAACATTGATTGATTAAAACAAAAACAGCTGAGAAGGTGCCTATGTTATCTATTTTCATAAATTTTCCCCATAACAGCATCATACTATGCAATTTTTCATTCTTTACAATTCTTTGTGTTTGTTTTTATTAAAATTTGAATTTTTATCTTCATTTTGAAAGGTGAAAAAGTTAATCTGAACAATTTTTTTTAATAATCTTTGTTTTTAATGTATTTGCTTATACTAACCCTATGATAGGCAGTACTAAAATGAACGCTTCATGAAAATGATTAATTAATTTAGTGTTACTTAAGAAACGCAAGTAAAATGAGAATTGTACTAATTTTTGCCTATAAAAGACGGTAGGAACGTGTAGTTTAATTAGTATTTAGATCACAGAATATTGGTTTATGGTGAGGAACTGAACTATGTTCCCGCCATGTAAAAATCTGATTAAATGGCTAAAACTATATTAAAAATCAATTCTTAATATCAATTTTTATAAAATATATTATTTACACAGAATTTGGTTTTCAATTAGTAAAGCAGTCGAACAAATTTGTGGTTTTTTAAGTGGAAATTTAATTTAATTTAGAATCAGTTGCAGAAAGCTATTTTATTTTTGACTAGCTTAAGGAAGAAAAAAAAAGATAGGGAGCTTTACATCAGAAAGAGGGGAAGAGGGTTAAGATGATGATAGGAGTATGTTAAGAAAGTGATGTGTCTTGGTTTTTTTTTTTTCTTTTCTTCAGTTTTATTTTTTAACTAAAAAATAAAATTGTTTCTTCTTTTTAGAGAGGGGGGGGGAGGAAGTTAAATAATGATTAGGTATGATGAAATGATGGTTAGGTATTTTAGGTCTCAAAAAAAAAAATTTCTCCTCTTTTTCAGTCTATTTGAGAAACGAAGATTTCAGCATTGCTACTTTATTTAATTATTTTCTTCTTTTCAGTTTTGTAAATGTTGGTTTGTTTATGTTCTAGACTTGTTTATTAATGTTCGAAGCTGTTCTGACATTCTTTATCTGTTATTGTCCTTTTGAATGTAAAATTGGATTTCCCTTGTGTCAAAATCAAAATNTTTTTTTTTTTTTTTTTTTTTTTTTTTTTTTTTTTTTTTTTTTTTTTTTTTTTTTTTTTTTTTTTTTTTTTTTTTTTTTTTTTTTTTTTTTTAGTTTTATTTTTTAACTAAAAAATAAAATTGCTTCTTCTTTTTAGAGAGGGGGGGAGGGAGTTAAATAATGGTTAGGTATGATGAAATGATGGTTAGGTATTTTAGATCTCAAAAAAAAAATTTCTCCTCTTTTTCAGTCTGTTTGAGAAACGAAGATTTCAGCATTGCTACTTTATTTAATTATTTTCTTCTTTTCAGTTTTGTAAATGTTGGTTTGTTTATGTTCTAGACTTGTTTATTAATGTTCGAAGCTGTTCTGACATTCTTTATCTGTTATTGTCCTTTTGAATGTAAAATTGGATTTCCCTTGTGTCAAAATCAAAATGTGATGGAATGAGCAAAAGCATACAAAGAGTGATTAAAGGAAGCAGGGAGATTAAATAGTGAATTTCACAAGTGGTAATTTTTTCCAGCAAACTTTAATCTTGGAATTTTGGAATAATCCAATCACTTAAAGTCTGTTACACTAAACAACTAGTTAGGTTTAACTACAACAACAACTAGTGACAACTAGTTAACCAACTGCTTCGGGCGTTTTTTTATCTCTAGTTCGACGGAAAACGCTAAATCGCATTTCTAATTGTTCTAAATTTTAAGTAGTAATAAGGTGTAGTATTAAAAATTTAAGCGATTTAAAAATAATTACAACATTTAATTCCACGTATATGTTTTTATTAATATAACTTATTTGTTTTTATTATATTTTTTTTGTTTAATAATGAATATTTTAATAAAATTAACTTTTTAAAGCTTATTATACTACACGAAGCGGATTTAATCGGATTTACCTTACATAAAAAAACAATCGGACATTGTTTCTTATATTTTAATTCTTTTATGTTTAAAAAATTACAAATTTCATAAAAAAAACTTTTTTGCCATTTCTAAGTGTTTTAATTTTTAGAAACGACATATTTACAAAAATAATATATTTTGAACATAAGCGATTAAAAAAAGACATAATACCATTTAATGCCCCGTAGAATTTTTTTCATTCACGCAACTTGAGTTTATGTACTTTTTTACCTTGCAAATAATGGTTATTTTATTTGTAATTATCTTTCTAAAGTTTATTATACCACACGAAGCGGATTTAATCAGACTTAATTTCTAAATAAAAATATTATCAAATCATTTTTTTACTAGTACTAGCTTCTTCGAAAAAAATATCTTTGGAAAAAAATATATATACCGGGGAAAACACTCTTAAAATAAAATCTCCGAAAAGCCTCTGGGAGATTTTAAAAATACGTTTTGATGCATACGGTTAATAAATAAGTGAAAATAAATTTTTTAAATAGCTAATTATTCAAGAAGTCTTAATAGCATTTAGTCTTTAAAAAATTTCATTACATACGGTTTGGGGAATCTCCTAAGAAAATGAAATTTTCTCTTAGTCTAGCATTAAAAAAAAAAACTATTTGCATGCATTTTTAAGAGTTTTTGTTTGGGTGTTCTTATAAATTTGGTAGGGGGGAAAAAGTTAAATAGATCCATTAAGCTTATTTAATCCTCTATCTTACAAAGAATTTTAAGGGAAAAGTATTGCTATTAATTAAGACCAATATAACTTTTTCAACAGTTAAAATATTCATTTTAAAAACTAAACTATTTTGTCAATTTATGGACATAAATGAAAAATTTAATGGTACAGAAAGTGGTTTCTTATGTTCTGTTCTATTTGCATTTAAATACTTAAGTGATTTCAGACTGAGGTTTCTTAAAAAATACCAAGACGGAACTGTTTTAAATTTGGGTTAAGTCATAAATATTTGGATACGCAAAAATTTACTACAAGAAAACATTTACATTGTTTGGCCGAAATTTAATGCAGGGTGTTCTGTAGTCACCACCCTTCAAAACTGGTTTGACTGCCAGGAAACTGTCAAAGAAAGGAATTTAGAAGTGATTATTAGGAACACTTCCAAGTTTCAATAGATGATTGTAGTGTATGTACCACTACAAAAATATAATTCCAATTCACTAGTATATAAGACATGCTAACTCGATTCTATGTCGGAGTACCTTCACATCGACGAAGGTTGACATTGTCGGTATCTACTTTCCCCACATTGGTGACCTTCGGACGTGATGTGAACACGCCTATTTTAACAGTAACGCCCACTAAGATTTAGCCACACCTGCTTCGATGCATGGTCCACATTGAACAGTTGACTTGTTATTTGAGACTGCGACATTGTCCTCCTCAAGCTGTTGCTTTTCAGTCTCGATCAAACACAAAGTACAACGTAAACACTCGACTGTTAAAGGCAACACACTTAAAAAAGTACGGTGATCTTAATACAACTCTCCCGGCGTCTCACAAAACAGCAATGAATCGACTAGTCGTATCCATTCATTGAATTCTATCAAAGATAAAATTCTGGTGGGGGAGTTCTGTAGCGTATCTACCACTATGAAAATATAATTCCAATTCACTAGTAAATAAGACATGTTAACTCGATACTATGTTGGGATACCTTTTCATAGATGAAGGCTGCCATTGTCGTTAACTACTATCCTCACAATGATTAAACAAGTTTTGTTGTTTCTCAGCCTGCGTTACTTACGTTAGTTACTTACGTTACTTGCGTTACTTACGTTACCTGCGTTTAGAGAGTTTTCGATGACACATTTGCTTTTTTCCTGGATTAACTATTCATTCGTGATTCCTAATATGTTTTTTACTTCATTTTTGCCAAGTATTAAGGAAATATATATTAAGGGAGGTGGTAACAGAGCACTTTTTCCACATGCAAAATTTCTGGCAATTAACTTTAAAGATCGCACTTATTTCAAGAGGGCATTCATTTAATTATTGAGGGGAATATGTTTTTGTTTTTTTATGGATTTCAAAAACCATTGGTTGAAGGTTCGTTGCAAATCAAAATTTTGACACTTTTAAAAATTTATTCTTTAATAAAAAATAATAGATGGAGAATATTCTGTAAAATATATAGAAATAACGAGAGAGGAGAAATAAAATTAATCAAAGAAACTTGTGTTTCGAAGTAATAATCTCATCATATGAAACAATATTTGACCTTATTGTTCGTTTAAATGAAGATAAAAAGAAATAAAAGTTCTTATGAAATTTTGTTAGAAGTTATGAAATCTAGTAGAATTGTCGGTGGGAGGGGGGTATATACCAGAGAACTGAATGCTTCCAGTGATAGAGATTGAGAATTTCGTAAGAGGAATTATTAAAGATCTCTTTCTCTCAGCTTTTAAAAACTACTATAAAAACTATTTGATCTGGAACAAATAAATTTCGAATGAAATAACTTCCTGACAAAAATGCTATTGATATTTTATCCAGAAGTTAAGTGTAATATAAAGAAGTAAAATAGAGTTAAAATATCTTAGTTTTTCATTATTTTCTTTAAACAAATTGCTTAAAGCATAAAATGAAGTGTTTTTAATTTGTGAGGCTAGTCTACTAACAATGTCAACTGTCATCTGTCCAAAAGTACTTCGAGATAGAATCGAGATAACATGTATTATATACTAGTGAATTGGAATTGAATAATTGTTGTGGTAGCTACACTAATCAATACTCCACTAACCAGATTCTATTTGGGTTAGAAATTGACGAATGGATATAACTAGTTGATTCAATGCTGTTTTTGGGAGACACCGGGAGAGCATCATTAAGATTACCGGACTTTTGAGTGCTAGCTGTGAGAGCTGTATTATGTTAAGTGTGTACAAGCTCCAATGGTATGTAATCAAGAAGTTACAGCGCAATGAGGACAATGTCACTGTTACCAATATCAAGGCGACTGTCCACTCTATTTCATCCATCGAAGTAGGGGTACTCATTAGGAAGTGGGCTCTTAAATGGACGTGTTCAGATCACGCCTAAAAGTCAGCAATGTGGGATTAGGATATACGACAAAGTCAACCGTCATCTATCAAGAGGTACCTCTAGATTGATTTAAGTTATCATGTTTTATATACTAGTGAATTGGAATTGAATAATTGTAGTGGTAGCTACACAACATAATTTCTACAAAATTCATATACAGTCATTTTGTGTAGGACAAATAGCTACGGGGATAAATGGTTGTTATTGTCAAAGCTATAAATAAATAGATTCTAAAATCCTGCAGTTTTAAAATCTTATAGATTTGTTTGCTGGGGTAGTACTTATAATAACATTCTGGAAATTATTTTCAATAAGAGAAGGAGGTTTTGTGTTGGTCATGTCTAGGACTGGGCGATATTGGAAATTATATATCGTGATGCATCGTCAGTTTTGCATCGCGATACAGTCCTTTTTAATTTAATTTACTTGTAAGGCACAAAAAGTCAGATTTCTATCAAAATTTCATACTCAGATTGATTTAAATCAATTTATAAATTTGAAGATATATGTATATGTTTTGCTTAAGAAAGATATTAAATAAATTGACTACAATGTACAAATCTTACTTAAAATATTTATTGAAATGTTTGTTTAGAAATTCATAATACGCGTAAAACAAAGTGTTAAAAACTTTTTTTAAAGCGTTTTTTACAAATTAATATTTTCTTGCACTATTATGCATAAATAATTACATAATTATTAAGTTCGATCGTAATGTTCAATTTCTAAATGAAACGTTAAAAATTATTTGTATGTTTAAACCAAAGTGCTAAATAAATTTTAGAAAAAAAAAACGCTTTTAGAACACTATTTTTTGTTATTATCATTTCAGTTATTATAGTTTATTTACGTCACACTAGAGCTGCACAATGGGCTATTGGCGACGGTCTGGGAAACATCCCTGAGGATGATCCGAAGACATGCCATCACAATTTTGATCCTCTGCAGAGGGGATGGCACCCCACTTCGGTAGCTCGACGTCCTGCACGCGAAGTCGAGCACTTTACGGTAGAACAGTTTAACGAGGACCAATACCGCCAACCCTCTGTCCCTACGCAGACTGATCCAAGTGGTCACTCACTCGCACACTGACTGCAGCCAGTGATGCTTGACTTCGGTGATCTGTAGGGATCCGTGCCTTAACGATCAGTCAGATAAATAATTGAATTAAATTAAATAATGACCGAATTATGAACGAAAAACAAAGTAAGATTTAATTTCTTAAAAATAAAAAAATTGTGATATTCGATAATATATTTAGCTAATTAACAAATAATATGAAAAGAATATTTTTTAAAAAAAATTATTATACTCTCTAATAAAACGAAGTGCTAAATGATTTAAAAAAATGAATAAAATACGCAAACCTTTCAAATTTTTTTGTATAAACAAAGTTGATTGACTTATGTCCAAATCCAAATGACAAAAATAAATTTTGTTTTAACTTTATTTCTAAAAATAAAAACAACAAGATTTATAAATTTAAAATCAGTAATAAAAACTCATTAAATTATTAGAAGTTTCATCCAAAAAGTTTTTAATAAATTAAAAGAAAGTAAAAAAATAACCTAACAAATTCAATTCTTTATGGGCGCCTAAATTAGATTGCCGATAATTTTCACATTTAAAAATAAAAAGAAGTTTTTTTTAAAAAAAAACTTATCTAATTAATGAAGAAACTCTTCTTTATATATTCTTTTCAATAATAGATTGCCTTCAGAACAAGGTAACATCGGCGATCACGAAGTTAGTCCCACTGAAAATAATCTACAAGAAAAGTCGCGACAAAGAAAAAAAAAGCTAAGAGGTGCGAAAAGGAACATGCGATATAACGATATGTGTTCTCAAAACTCTGATTCTGATTCTACAGCTCACCAATCAAGGCCATTTCAACATAACGAAACGAACATCGTCTTCCACAGCGCGAGTCGACATCGGAACGTAAGAGAAGAGTCTTATATCGCTATATCGTTATCTTATATCCTTGCGTGTCTTATATCGCTATATCGTTTTGCGCTCGTTGTCTTTGCTCGATGGCTTAAATCAGATTTCTGATGCATCGCCTTGAATGAAAGTCGCTGTATCGTCTTGCCGATATATGCGTTAAATCGATATATCTCGATACATCGATTTATAGCCCAGTCCTAGTCATGTCTAATGGATCTTTATTTTAATACTTTGATTAATACAATCTAAGGTAGGACTTCTAGAAAAAAATATTTTGGTATTAGTGATCGTCAATATCAGCATGTGGTACTATATATTCATCATGGATTTTCCTGGCCGTTACCAACACCTCTTATTTTATGGATGTAACAAAATGATCGTCTCCAGGAATTAATAAAAATCGTTTAAGTAAAAATTTTATTTGTTAAGCAAGAATTTGTAAGATATTGTAAAAAAAAAGAAATCCCTTAAAGGGATCAAGATAACACAATCTCTACATCTAGAAGTTTTGCTAGGAAGAATAATAAAGATATTCAACGATCGGGACTGGGAGGGCCCGCAAGTGCACCCCAAGTCGCCACAAATTTTGAAATTGAAAGTGAATGCAATTGTTCCCAAGCATGGATAGGAGATCCAAAATTGGCGATTTATCAAAATATAACATAGCCAAAACAAAGCCAACCCCACACAATCAATATTGGGTTTGAATATAATTCGGCGATCACGAGTCGCCAACAAAACTGTGGGAATTATAATAACCACGCAACTGAAACATATTTGAAGTAAGAAATTTAAGAATAAAGAGTTATAAATAAACTTTCGTTTTCGATTAGGCGCGGCAGTGAATTAATAAGTCTGCATTAGTATTGAAATAAACAGTTAGCCTTTACATTGATCGATAAGAAAAGAATAACATATTTTTTGCTTGGTTTAAAGGATTAACTCTTCGATTTAATTTAAATATAATTTTATTAATAAAATAAATTTAAGTAAAAAAAGACATTTTAAAAGTTAGGAAATATGTAACGCCAAATACAGCATCACAAATATATTTAATAAATTACAAAAACACTGGACATTTTTTTAATAAGAGTAATATTTTAGGAAATAACTTGTTTTCAACTTTTATACTGTGCCTATTGCATACGAATCATTTTACTGAAACTCGGTTTGCTTTACGCAATCTATAATTATAAAATGAAGAGTCTGTGTGAACTCCGGAACCATTTGTGCTACCGTCTTGACAGTGAGTGAAAAGAACAATTTTAGCCATCACTGATCTTAAAAACAGATCGCAATCTTAGTTAGTCCGAGGGAGATCTTGGAAAAATAGAATTTTTTTATTGGTTTTGCGATAGCCTTCGTTCTAAATTAAACTAAAGATGAATCAGCTACAGCTTTTTCAAATATTAAAAGGATAATCGTTCAAGGATCGTTCGAAAGAAACGTTTTTTCTTATTGGTTAGGCATTATTATCCTTAGATTAAAATTAAACGGCAGACGATTCTGATCTTTCCAATGATTAAAAAATAACGTCAGTGATATTTGTTAGCTTAGAGCTTTATTCAGTAAAAAAGGGAGTTAGCTCCATGATCAACGAGGATGACATGTGAGGACTGCGTCGCTAAATTAATATTTTCCAAGTTATATGAAACTATAATGTTTTAGTTCAAATTACGCTTTTAAAACATGTTTGAATGACACTAAATATTTGAAAATCAATGGAGTAAGAAATAAAAAAAAATTCACAAAAGAGCGAAATTAATGGATTCATTTAAGAGAAACATAAAAAAAATCTTCATACTATTATTGACACCAACGATGATTAATTAATTTTGGTAATCGCTATAAATTGAAAGGATAAAAATAAGTTTTGTATTAAAAAGCTAAATTATTTGAGAAAGGGTATTTAGTCGTTTAAAATAATTTGTTGACTAAAATACTAAATTAGAGAAAAATAAAAATTTATACGTTTAAGAGAATAGCAAAAATTGGCATAATATTATTGCCACCACTTATGTTTAATTAATTTTGATAGTCAGTGCAAATTGAAATAAAAAATAAATTTTGTAGTAAAAACCTGAATTAATGGAGAAAAAGTATTTATTCGTCTAGTTAAACAGCAAAAAACTAACACATTATTAAGGTTATTATTAACGCTAATTCTGCTTAATTAATTTTGATGATTGGTACAATATGAAAAGAAAAATGTAAAAAAAGGCTAAATTAATGGAGATAAGATATTTATTCACTTTGAAAAACTGTAAAAAATCGTCATATTATTATTGAAAGCAATTATTCTCAATTAAATATAATAATAGGTACTAATGCTAGTACTATGTTAATAGGTGTTTTTTTCATATGTACCACGTAATGCAACATTGCAAAATCTTGCCGAATTCTGTTCGTAATTCAAATCCTCCATATGAAAGTTTTCATTATAAAAACCACTAATGTAAGATAATTCTAATTTTTTCCTTTTTTTAAAAGAAAAAAAGAAAACAATACATCTGTCCAATTTCAATCAGATGCAATTTTTCGTATTTAAAATCTGACTTATTACTTAAAAAAACATATTAATTATCCAAAGAGTTGCTAAAGTGGCTTCAATATTTTTTAACCTATTATAACACGAATTAATTTTTCAAATTTTCGCTAAGTATTAATAAGAAAATGTGGACGTGTTTCTCCTTTTATGCTTCATTGTTTTAAGACTTTTATCATATTTGAAAAGAACTCATATCATAAAGTTTATGAGAAGAAAGCGTTATCAACGGAATGTTTAATTTTCTCTGTTAACTTTAAACTACAGTTCATTCGCTTTATTACTCTTGCATTTCGAAAACTCAGTTTAGAAAAAGCAATTTTCGTTTGCATTAGTAGAGAGAAATTTATAGGGAAATAGAAAGGCTATTTTTTTTAGTACTTTAGTTTTCTTTTTTATTCAATGAACCTACTTAAAGGCATTTTAAAGCCTTATTTTTAAAAGATTATGAATCATGTTAAAAGCTTGTTTTTTATTGAGGAAAAAAGAAAAAAATTAGCATTTCTTTAAAAAATGAGCTCGTATTTTTTGGAAAAGTATTAACAATAATATTAATTAATTAACTTTAGTCAATGAACTTTACATATTTAACTAGCTAACTTCCCGTTCTTCTTACAGGATAAATAAAATGTAAATATTAATGAATCAGTACTAAATAGCATTTAAATCATGCCTATATCAGCAGAGTGATGACTTACATTAGCACAATAAGGCTATAATAATTCTATTTTTTATTTATTTTTTGTAGTCTTTCTTTTATTTTACTATTAATATTGAGCAAAACACACTTTTAGTAGTTCATTCTATTAGAATAAATATTAACTATTTTCAGTGTATTATTTGACTGTTGCTTGAGTTGTTGCTCCCCATTGTAGTCAGATGTTAGCCTAATCAAGCAATTTTCTCCAGTACTTATCACGATCCAGGTGCCGTAAAATATTTTTTTCCACAGTATCTGTTATAAAAGTGCCCAGTATTGATTCAGATTTAATAGATACCGAACATAATTTAATACTTTGTTCCTATATTATTATTTGCTACCTATTAAAACTTTACCATAATAGATTATAAAAAATTGAAATGCCACCATTTTCGGTGTTAGGGTAAACTGAACTTTTTACAGCGCTTGCGTCACATTTTTTTAAACTTTTTTATAGGTATAGTTTCATTATTTTATTTATTGTTTTTTGTTTGGTTGTTTATTGACAACACATATACTCATGCTCATTAGAATCAATTTAATGACTAAATTGCAGAAACTTTCTGTTCTTAAAAAAGCACATTTTTGAATATATATTCACACTAATTCTTTCAAACAATTGTTATTTTGTCAACTTTATATAATTTTTTACACGGAAACTACAGTTCTTTACTTAAATGTGTATTTAGTTTACTACAACACCAAAAATGGTGACAACTATACACCAAAGTGTTTTATTGTTTAGTGTCTATTACCTAATTTAATTATGGATTATTGGCGTCATTTATGGCGATTTTGTACGTTTCTTTCAAACAAATTAGTACTATTTCTCCGTAATTTTAATTTTCAATGCATTACCTTTTTTTAAATTTCAATTTATTAATTCTCTTAAACTATTTAGTTTTATCGAAGCACATTTTGAAAGCATAACTATAAGCAAAATACACACATGGTGTCAAATAATTTTCGGAATAATAATTTGGAGAAGTAGTCCGCATATGCTACAATATTTACATTGATCATTCAGTATATCTGGCATAACAAATAATAAATAATTAATTATTAAAAATCTTACAATGAACTTCTTTTGTAAATAATAAGAGTTATAAATCAATAAATGTCATGGATGGTATTCTTAAAATATTTGAAAAAAAAATATTACCTTTCATAGTCTTTTTTGTTTAAAATAATGTTAACCACATAGTTTAGTTTTAAATAATGCTAAACCACAGAGAAATATAAAAAGAGTCTCCATTATAAGGCTAGAGTATATAAAAAGACAAAGTGTTTTTTTAAAAAAGTTTTTTTTAATTAATGCGTGTCGAAAGGGCAACTTTCTAGCCGTAACGGTTTTAGCACCACGCTTACAGCAAAAAGTCGGCAAAACTATCAGTTAGATTGAGGAATTGATGACTTTATCGTTTTCCTTTGTTATTTTTAACTGAGTTAATTAAGTTCTTTTTAATCGTTTGGTCTTTACATATAATCTTACAGAAGTAAATAAAAATATGACAGAGACACTACACGATATACCGTAGAGCTTCAATTATTCACATCTACTGAACCAACTGAGTACTTCAGTTAAGTGTTCATGGAGGGCGCTGGATGCAGTACGACCAAGAGACACTTTAAGAAAAACGTGGTGATTAAGTCAGAGGGGATCATCTTTAAAAATTATAGTTCACATGCTAAACCAATTGGAAGATTCCATTTTTTTTAAATGTCTTTCTCGAACTATCTAATTTAAATTTTTAAATGAAGTTAAGAATCAAGGACTAAAATTACGCCTTATACCAATTATACAATAATTTCAGAATGTAAATACAGTCACACGAGGTTTATTTTATTATTATAGATTAAAATTATAATTAATTTAATATGATAGAATATACTCTGATCAAGAAGAAGGAGAAGAAGGTCACTGATACACAACCACTTGGCATCTCATTAATTGCACATGCTAACTGAAATGAAAGGTAAGCGTAATTTTACCTAGATTAGTTTGTGATACTATAATTTGCCTCCTTGCATTGGGGAGATCAGAAGAGTTTTAACCTAGATTCGCTTGTTTACAATTAAATCATATCATCATCTCTCATTCGTAGATGCTTTGTTTGTTGATTTTCTGAATTGTTTTACAATTTTTAAATAAATTACAAATATGTTCGAACGAATGAAGAAACATAATACAGTTATTTTGAGTAACGAACGTCGAAAAAATCATTCTTATACTACTAACGAAATCTTCAGAAAGAATGCATCTTGGATGATTTGTTCTGAAATGATAGTATATTATTCAAAAATTTTTGATTTCCTGAAAATAAACATTGGGATAGTTTATTCCATTGACTGGATGGGTCTTTTTACGTGAATGATTTTGTATTTTATATTCAACCACTCGAGAGTTGGACCATTTCGGAATGATAGCGAATGAATAATAAAGTATTATTATCCATATTAAGAATCTTGAATGTTTTAATACACCAGTTATTGACCTTAAAATATTGTTATTAGTAGCAAAATATTGGATTTTTTGCTGGTTGTCAATAAATATTAAGTACTATTTACTTTATTTGATTGTTTCAAATATAGATAACATATGTTAATTGAAGGGAGTTTTATTTGTATATAAATTCCCCCCCCCCTTAACATTAACTTTTTAGTAGTAGTCACCAAAGTTCAAAGCATATGGAAGCGGTGTATGTTCTATACTTTAATAATCTTTTTGGTAGGATTTTACTTGATACAGTTTTTTATACTAATTAAAAAGGCATCACTTCATAAAATGTTCATAATTAGAGGCCAGCAAACTTCATGTCATGAGTAAAAGTTACTGTGTAGCTCATGTACAATTTTTACATTTCTACAAGCTTTAAATTGAATATATTATTTTCTTTGTCAATTCCTGTGTTACGTTAACTTTTTTCTAACTGAATGGTAAATTTTATAATAAAAAAGAAGAGAAAAAGAAAAAAAATAGCTAAGCCAAGGTCGTCTTTCTCTCTTCCACTCTATGTAAACTTTTCCTGCATTATTTCGAATAAAAAGGATAGAAAAGATCGTAGAAAAGCTGTGATGACGATAAGTTCGTCTTAGTAGACAGTATTTTAAATTTTCAAAAGTTACTTCTGTTTTAAACATGATTGACGAAATTGGGTTGAATAAATTAATTTTCCTCTGCCATTTTTAGATGTTTTTGAATCTAAACACTCTGATCATTTTCCCACCAGTGTTTATTATAAACACTTTTCCGTTTATTTTACATTTTAATTCTAATAACCCCGCTTTTTGCTTTTCTTACTTAAATTTTCAGCGCACTTCACGTTTTCTCTGACTCTCCTTTTTATTCCTAACTTAGGCCGAGATAGCCTGGTCGGTAGGGCGTTGGTCCCATGTCCGAGAGTTCATGGGTTCGAAACCCACCGACCGAAGACTCCCTGTGTAGTAAAATTACTGATGCACGTTAAATCTGTCGAGTCGTAAAAGTCCTCCATGTTCCCATAACAAATCAATACCTCTGGGGGTGCTGGATTAGAGATCGATCGTTCTCTGATTCAGGTCAAAATTACGATCTATGGATGAATGAATGCTATAAACGGGTGTGACGTATGGTGTGGCAGAAGTCGAATTCTTGGCCATAGATGTCGTCACTGAAAAACAAGAAACGCACACTCTGCCTTAAAATTTGCTCGGTTTCACCAAGCAGGCTTATCCGTGTGGCAAGGAGCATTAGAAACAACAATAACATTCCTAACGTAATTTCCTCCGCTCGCTTGTTGCTCAACGTGGATTGAACCCTTCTATTGCTGATTCACCTTCGTTTATTCTCCCTTATTTCGTTGGTAACATTGAATTTTTTTGTTTTAGATCTCTAGTTGCTTTCGTCATTCTTGCCAGGTGAGTTTCGAGAGAGCGCATCTACTTTTAAGTGCTCGAAACATGTCTACTTTTTCCACCTTTATAATTGAACCACCTTTTTACTACCTTCATAATTGAAGGGAATGAAGTTTTTGTATTATCAATTACGTACTTTATATATTGTTATATTGACAGCTATACATTATATATATATTACAGCTATGCATTCAGTTTTTTAAGTACTGTTATTGTCGCATAATATAAATTTATTTTTTAGTTTTCTGATGAGGATTTATTATTTCGCTAACAATTTTTTACCGACTATACACTCGAAATATTGTCAATTTTTTTGAAAATAAAAGACTGTTATATCGAACGCAATTTTCAATACATTTATGTTAAAAAGGTAAAGTTAAAGTTATAAGGAATATAATTTGCTTGAAACTAATTCTCAATTTCATAACTATATTTTTCGGGAATAAAAACAAAATAGCATTAATTTTATGATATAAATAATAAACAAATTACAGCTTTAATAGTTGTTTTTCGGTTGTTTCAACAAAACACATTCAACGCTTTATTTTTGTTTTTTGTGGTGGCAATCTTAGAAAAAGTAATTCATCATGTTTCAGTCCTTTGTATCAAAAGGTAATTGATTCTTCTGCCATGAAATAAAGAACACAATTACATACAGTTTTAGACTGTTGTGTAGTTTCCTTTATAAGAGTTCGTTAAAAGGAATCAATATATACATGAATAATTGTTTCATTGTATAAAATAACAAAAAATTAATAAGAGGTTTGCCGGCAGAGATAATTAATATTTTAATAATTTGTAAAATGTTTTTGAATTATAATCCAACAGAGGCTCTCAATTAAAAACCGGCTAGTTGTATTTTTGCGATTTCTACTATAGTTTTTGTAATTTTAATAATTAAAATGTAATTGTTATTAATGTGATTTTCCATTGTTCAGTTGATCCTTGATTGATTGATTTTTGATTTTTTCAATTGATTTTTGATTTCTCAATTGAAATTTCAAGGGATCCCCCAAGGGATTAAAAAATTTCAAGGGATCCCACAGAAGCTCTCAATTAAAAACCAGTTAGTTGTGTTTTTTCGATTTCTACTATAATTTTTATAATTTCTTTAATTTTAATAGTAAAAACGTAATTGTCGTTAATGTTATTTTCAATTTTTTAATCGAGCCTTGATTGATTGATTTTTGATTTTTTTCAATTGATCCTTGAATTGATTAAATTTTTTTCAATGGATCCTACAGAAGCTCTCAATTAAAAATCAGTTGCGTTTGTGCGATTTCTACTATAATTTTAATAGTAAAAACGTAACTGTCGTTGATGTTATTTTCAAAAAATAAACTATTATTATGAAATTTCTAAATTCTGTTATGTAGATTCTTGCCTGCTATCAGCAAATGGGAAAGTTGTATCATAAATGATAGATAATAAGAGCACATAACATTAGGGAACACATTTTTTTGTTGCATTGATACAAATACTTGATTGGGCCTAATTTTAGTGTGGTAATTTTGAATCTTAAATTAGTTTTGCTCCTAATGTTGCAGATATTTCAAGACGATATTTTTAGTCCATTTTTTGTCGAAATCTGCGGGTTTAAAGATGTTATATGAAGCAAGGGACAAGCGTCAAACTTCTAGGGGTGCTAGGACACGTCAACAGTGTAGACACGTCAACAGAGATTAAAATTGCATAGGAGCCTGTACACAAAAATTTCATCATACGCGCACATGAGAGTCACTCATTTTGACCCCCTCAGAACACGGAAAAACAGTCCATAATAGAGAAGCTCCCCTAGCGGTGAATGACGACATTTTCGACCATGGGTATCTATGCAATTTGGATCCTAATAACGTGCCCTAACTTCCTTTGACGCTTATAGCAACATTTATGTGACAGTCTATTATATATAGCATTTTTAAACTTGCACGTTTCGACAAAAAAATAGACTAAAAATATAGTTTAAAAAAACTGTTGCTTGGAGAGAGAAAGCGATTGCAGATTTGAAATTAGTGATCTGAAAATATCCAAGATTCGTTAAAAAATCACATACAACAGAAAACCAAAAAAAAAAAAAATCATTCCCTAGTGTTTTACTTGAGAGAACTCTTGTTTTAATTACAGTATAATACTACTTACTACTATATATATATATAT
>NC_092204.1:57970474-58074343 GCF_043381705.1 Parasteatoda tepidariorum
TATATATATATATATAATCTCAAAGGCAGTTAGGGCACATCATCAGGATTAAAATTACGTAGGGATCCATTCCCGTAAATGACGTCGTACGCAGCTGGGGGGCTTCTCTTTTATGGCATGCTCAGAAGCACAAGAAATAATATTTCATAATCGGGAAGAGACCATAGAGGCGTATGACGATATGTCCGAGGCATGGGTTCCTATGTAATTTTAATCCTGATGATGTGCCCTAACTCTCCTAGAAGTTTGTCGTAATATTCATCCGACCCCTTGCTGCATATAACGTTTTTAAACTTGTACGTTTCGACAAATAATAGACTGAAAATGACAATAAAAGGAAAAAATCTGTACTTAGGAAAGAACAACCAATTGCAGATTTGAAATCAGTGACGAGAAAATATTCAAGCTCCGTGAAAAACTCTAATGCAAGAGAAAGAAAATGTTCCCTAGTGTAATTTAAAATACGGTATTAGTGACAAAAACGTACTTTCTTTGAATAAAACTTCGATTCCCAAACAACTGCTTATAGAATATTGAATATTGATTGACCTTAAAAATAAAAACATCGTTCACTTAGTTACTTTATACGAAATACAACCATATTTAGTCCGTTTACTTCAGAATAATTCTGATTCAGCTCTTCAAAATCTACGGTAAAAATCTTTTTTCTATCGAGATTTTATGTAACATTTGATATTATTTTCTTGTTGATAACGCCTGTTACATAAATACTCAGGACAATTGATGAAGCAAATAAAGGACTACTTTTGTTTTTTTTATGTTTGAGTCGGAAATTAAGTTGCAAATTTAGGATTGTTGAAAGAAACTTAATTATTTAATTAAATAAGAATTCTTTACAAAACTAATGCTGGAAAGGTAAAACCAAAAATAAGAAATACATTCCTAAAAAAATAACAAAAATGAACGAGGATATCACAAATTACTATGTAGTAACGCGCAATTGAAGTTGTTTATATTGAAATAAATCTAAAAGAAATCTTAAAAGAATTCCTTATGACAAATTTAAAAAAAAATAACATTTAGAAAAAATTTAAAAACTCATTGTGAGTACAAACTAAGAGGAAGACGAAGAAATAGAGAACTGCTAAATGATAAGTGAAGAGCCTTAAACCAAACCTTCAAAAACAAATTTCTAGTCCTACCTGAGTTTTGAAACTATTATTCCTCTTGGGTAGAGGTCACAAGCAATTTTTTATATTAGTTATTATTATCAATTTTAATGACTTGTTAACCATTCAAATAGCCTGAAAACATAATCAAAATCAGCAGTTAAAAATATGTAGAGAATTTTGTATAGATCACCCATTAGATAGAATTTTGTATAGATGTAATTTTAAAATCCTTCATCAAAAATGAAAACAAAAAGTATACACAATTGGGGTTCAAATCAATATGTAAGCGAGGGGAAAAAATAAAAAAATCTATCGAAATCTGACAAATCTGGCATTACAAGAAATGGAAGACATTTTGGGGATGACAATAATATGAAACAATACATTTGTGATTCTGGATGGAGATAAAAGATAATTATTCGGAAAGTCTTCAAGTTTCAACCTTCAATTAAACCTTCATCGATGGTTTTTACAATTGCACTTGTGTTGTATTATTGAGATTTATCAAATTTCAAATACCATTACCGTTTTTGTAATCACTTAAATATTAATTTGCAGCCCCTAATGTATCTACTCTTTGTTTTCATTTTTGATATGAATTCTAGAAAGTCATATTAAAAGTGGTCTTTACTGAACTCCCTGCATGGAAAACTGTCTGCTTGCGCCATTTCCTTGGTTAATATAACTACTGTTGTTTTTGCTGATTCCCATCTGGTCTGACGGAATCAGATCAGATCAATAAATCTGTTGACATTTAGGAAGTCCGAAACTAAAAGGGGAGAGGAATGAATGTCGTTCCAGTCCAGCTCTAAACAGTTCAAGATATGCTCAGGTGATGCCTGGTTTTGTTGGCATTTAGGGCAAAGAGGAAAGATATTTTGATTAGCGGAAAATGTGAGACTTTTCAGGTGTCCACTGGCCAGTCGGGATAAGCAAGTGTTGGTCTGCCTGTCACCAGGAAGAGAAAGAGAGAGTCCTGGTCTTTTTGCTTTATACTAGTAGTGAATAGGAGGAAGCAGCCACTTTCGTTTGTTCTGGGCCTTTTGCTTTGCAGAAAGTTCAAGGTATGTAAGATCTGAGGTGGAGCGGACTGGATGGTCTATCCCTTCTTTGCAAGAGAGTCAGCCAACTCGTTTCTGTGGATATCGACGTGAGACGGGATCCATTAAAGTATATAACTGCTTTAATTGTTGAATCAGGAAAACCCTTAGTTACTGAATATCCTAATGTTCACAGATGGGATTCTAATGTAACTAAACCCAATTGTTCACAGAACGACTAGTTTCGAAATTAATTCTTAAGCTGCTAACCTATTTATTTATTTCATATGAAAAACACGTCTCTGAATTGCAGTCTTTTAAATCTCTCATTTGCTTCGATAACTAAAAAGCTAATCTCAAGTAAGAATATTTTGAAGTAAGCACACTAAGAAAAAAGTCTGGTCATAACTACCAGAAAATGGTAAAATTTTATCTTTATTCTGGTTCTATGAGAACACCAAAAAGCACGGTAATTTTTACCAAAGATCTTTGGTAACGTTTTTAGGAAAACTAACATTAAAATAGGGTTATTTATTACACGATAAAATTTGATAAAAGCGGTAAAATTTTGTAATTTTACATTAACCTTAAAATATGGCATGGAAAAGTCATTTATTCAGTTAAATTTTCTTTTCAGTTTTGTAGTTTTCACTAAATGTGTGGTAGGTAATAAGAACTCTACTTTTGAAAATCAGAATTTTAGGTAAACCGTTACTTTATGTACGGAAAAATTACGAGATGAAGGATTCAAATATAGCTCATTTTACCGGAAAAGTATGGTTATAGTACATTAATTTTATTAGAATTTGTTTTCTCCTTACAGACTCTAAAATTGTTAAGACAAAAACGACTTTACATGTCTTGTACACATATTATGTAAACGATATAATACTATGTTATGATGCAACATACTGGAACTATACTTTTACTACTCTTAGATTTTACTAAACATTTCCTTTTCTTAACATACTTAATAAGTAGAATAAAAAAAATTAAAATAAATTACTTATGCATGAAATAATAATTTGATAAAAACACTTATAAAATCTATTCAAATTATGTACATGAAACAGATATTAAATTTTCAATCTTCTTGAAAATGTATATAAATAAAACAACATCTAATATAATAACTTCCTAAACAAAATCAGAATTAATACCTTAACCATTTTATTCCACTAGACTTTCTAGAATATTTGATATTACGTATTTAAATATTTCTAGAGAATACATCATTCAAAGAAAACTTGAAAAATAAAAATTTTAATTTAATTTTAGTTTCTTTTTTGTTGTCAAAAACAGATTTATCTTTTTTATCTTCATAATCTTTATTCTGAAAATAGGAATGAATTTACGGTATTAGTGTATCTCATTAAATTTTTACTTAAATATAATAATACTTAGTTGCATAATCCAAGAGAGTGAAGGCTTGCTATTTCCATTTCATTCATAATTTTTATTCTAAAAGATTTAAATATTTTCAATATTAAAAAATATTATATTTTGTAAATTTATCTTTGAAAATTAAATAACAGCTGCGCATTAAACGAATTTTGAAATTTTCAATTAGTATACAGAATGTTGTTTGGAAATAATAAATCACTTGCACTCTCTCTCTCAAACTAAAGTTTGTTTAAATAGAATTATTTTTCATGCATAACGCATGTTTTTGATGAATATTTTAATTTCTTAATTATATTTCATTCCTTAAATTTGAAAGAAAATACACCTGATAAATGCAATGATTAATTTGATTGAAGAATTGCAGAGTAAAAAATTTTGGATTATAAATTGCGGTAAATAGTATCGGAACTCAAGGTATTAGTACTCTTCACAGTAAAATCCATTTTTACCATAAGATCCATTTTTACTAGAACACATTATGGGGAAAAAATCTGATGCATCGTAATTTTAACAGTAATAATTGCCGTAAAATCTCTTTAATTAAATAAATATTACTGTAAAAATTTTATTGTAAAAATGGATTTTATTGTAAATTGGGTTCTACGGATAATACGCCTAAATAGGCGGTACTTTATATTGTAATTTGATCCGGAAATTTTTACATTGTAGCAAGATTGAATAATAATAAATTTTAAAGCAATTGATTTTAATAAATTAATATCAATTCAATAAAACAAGCATTCAATAAAAAGTGATAAAAAGCAAAATATCTAAATAATAAAATAAACAATTGATTTGCAAAAGTGCATTTAATAGAAGTTCTAAAAGAAATAAATAATAAAATAAGTGATTTATTTTATTTGATAATGCACAATCACTGTAAAGTAATTACATTTAGGAAAAATAAAATATATTGTACTGTTCGTGATTGCTTTGATTTGAATGTGTAATTTATAAAAAAATAATAAGACGCATTTTAAGATGCGTCCATTTTCTTTTATACGATTTTTGAGCTGTTTCTATTTTCTTAAACACGCAAAATTGAGCAGCATACATTTCTTTTAAATGCGCTTCTTGAGCTGTGTCTATTTTTTTAAACATGCATATTGAGCTGCGCTCAACTTTTTAAATATACTTTTCGAATTGTGTCTATTTTCTTAAACACGCGTATTGAGCTAGGGCCGTTTTCTTATATTCGTGTTAGACTTACATAAATATGACTATATCGCATTACAGAAAGATTGATGTGTGGAGTATCTACCACTAAGGTTATAAAATATGTTTTCGTTCTGCTGCTTGATACTTTTCCTGTTTTTAATATGTACGTTATTGTCATTATTCAAAGCTGTTAATATATTATATTTTATAATAAGAAGCGAGTCTACTTATTTCTCACAAAATATATTCCTTCACAAACTGGTGACCCGGACGTGATCTGAACACGCAACCTTCTGATAACAATAACGTACATATTAAAAACAGGAGAATTATCAAGCAGCAGAACAAAAACATTAGTTTTCTTTTTTTGTGTTCCTCGTTGCTATGGGATACGAGACTGGCAGCGTTGAGTTGTAGTAGGCAGGTCACCACAGTACTCCCCCTCCAGTGCTAACGATTCCTTTCTTACAAATATTTCGGATTGAAGCGCACTCGACGTCCCAAGCGTGTTGTTGTCGTAGCATTTGCTAAGTCGGACGTCGTGTTTTCAGATGATGTTTATGACGCATGTGTTACAGTCGCTTCAGGTTTCCAGATGAATGCCGGTTTAAGGCGGTCGATATTAACATTGACTTCTTCTTCGTTTACTAAAATTTTGAATGTTTTTTTCGTTTCGAGGTAGTACTTGATGTGGTCCTGAAACTTTTGGTGCAAGAGAAGGCTTTGGAGCATCACATCTGAAAAAAACATGAGATGAGTTTCTAAGTTCTTTGTGTACGAAGACTGTTTGTTTGCAATGAGCGCTGGTAGGAACTAGTCGTAATTTTGATATGCAGTTTCTAAGTTGATGCACGAATGTAAAAGGGTTATTGCAGTTCGGTGAATTGACTAAATGCATGAAATCTCCTGGCAAACGGAGAGCAGTACCATATACTAGTTCGTCAGAAGAGGCATTCAGAACCTCTTTCAACGCTGATCGAAGACCTAGAAGTACGGTAGGTAACACCTCAGTCCACTGTATTGCAGCGTGGCATCGAATTGATTGTTTTAAAGAGCGATGAAATCTCTCGACAATTCCATTGAAACTTGGATGGCGATTGGTCAGTAGAAATCTGCTCCGGAACTCCAAATCGAGAAATCCAAACGGAGTAAAATGCATTTGCCACAGTACTAGCTGAAATATCCACTAAAGGAGCTATCCACTAAAGGAAATATCCACGGCTTCGAGCCAGCGAGTAAACCGATCAATGCAAGTAAGAAGATATGAATATCCATTAGAAGGCGGCAATGGTCCGACCAATTCGAGATGCACGTGATTGAACCGAGATGATGGCAAATTAAAAGTTTTAAGTGGGCTGGTGGTGTGTCTGACAATTTTATTTTTTTGGCACTCCAAGCATGAACGTGTCCAGCTCACTATGTCTTTTTGCATACTAGGCCACACAAAACGTTGTTGTATAAGTTTCCTTGAAGCCTTGATGCCAAGATGTGAGAGGCGATGTAATTTACTAAAATTGGCATGCCGAAATCTAGGGGGAACATATGGTCGAATTCTTGAATCCTGAACATCACAATAAAGTGATTTTCCAGATGTTAGCTGCATAGGCTGCAAGTTGAGATTGTTGGTAGTTTTGTTTTTCAAGAGGGTTTGCAGTTCTGTGTCCTGATATTGTTCATCCGCAAGGGCAGCAAATAGTCAATTGACGAAGGAATGGCTAATTCTTCGATACGAGACAAGGTGTCTGCTACGATATTTTGTGAACCCTCCACATAACGGATATCTATTGAAAATTGGCTTATGAAGTCTAGGTGTCTCATTTGACGAGGGGAGACTTTATCCGAACGCTGTTGAAAAGCATAGGTTAATGGTTTGTGATCAGTAAAGATCATAAAAACTCGTCCTTCCAGCATATGTCGAAAATGCTTTACAGCTTCATAAATTCCTTGCATTCGAATTGCATTCTTGTAGTGGTAGTTTCACTGTATTTCTCCCTCACCAGAATTTTATCTAGGATAGAATTTGATAAATGGATATTTCTAGTTGGTTTATCGCCGCTTTGCGTAAGACCGAGAGAGCTGTATTATTTCACCGGATTTTGAGCGTTGGTAATGAGAGCTATATTAAGTTCACCGGACTTTGAGCGCTAGTCGTGAGAGCTGTATTAAGTTCACAGTTTTGTACGGGGTCAATCCTGTGTTGCTATTAACAGCTGAGTGTGTAAAAGCTCCAGTGGTGTGTGCGATCGAGATTGAGTAGCAATAGTGCGAGGAAGACTATGTCGCAGTCACAAATAGCAATTCAACTGTTCAAGGTGTACCATGTTACTGTCAAGACAGGCATGTTCAGATCACGTCCGAAAGTCACCAATGTGGGGACTGGCCCAACAACTTTTTGAAGGTCTACAAAGACCTTGTTTCAACATAAGGTTAAATTCCTCTTTTGGTGCTCTTAATTTTTCCGATGAGAGTACTCTAGCTCTTGCGGTAACAGAAACTCATTTGTTTTCTTTGAAATGTTCAATGTTGTGGCTCTTAATTTTTTTTTGATAAGTTTTGGTCGTTATAGGTCAGGAAATCGCTTAAGAATAGCTTCATACTGATTTTGCACTGCATTTAATGTTGGTGCATCAATACAATAATAAGGCATACCGATGGAGGATAATACATTTCCTTATGTACGCTTTTTGAGTTGTGTAACTATTTTCTTAAGCACGCATATGGAGCTACGTCCGTTTCCTTAAATAGGCTTGATTTAGAGCTTTTTCTTAAAGCATTTTGTGCTATGTTTAAAATATACAGCTCATCTACAAATATGTAAATTCGCTAAAAAGCATTGAGTTAATAAATAATAACAAAGTGATTTTGATTATCGTTGTTGGTATATTTGTATAATGCGTAAACTGAGGAAATAGTATGGTATAAACTGATAAAATACGGTAAAATTTACCATATTTCTGGCTCTAAAAGAACACCAAAGTGCTCGGTAATTTTGACCGAAGACCTTTGACAATGATTTTTGATAGAATTAGCAATAAAATAAGGTTTTATAATAAGTGTTAAAATAGGGATAAATGAAGTAAGATTTGATAATTTTATCACCTTAGTTATAATAATAATTTATAATAATTTAATAGTTTAATAATTTAGAGAATAGCCTAAAAACCATTTATTCGGTCAAATTTCATTTTCAGCTTTGCATTTCTCACTAATTGTGAGTTAATAAAAATTATAATTTTGAATACTAGACTTTTCGATAAACCATT
Source organism: Parasteatoda tepidariorum (assembly GCF_043381705.1). Lineage (NCBI taxonomy): Eukaryota > Metazoa > Arthropoda > Arachnida > Araneae > Theridiidae > Parasteatoda > Parasteatoda tepidariorum. Next base: position 57,978,473 of record NC_092204.1, read on the forward strand.
GACATATGAACGGAAAAATTAATGGCTTAAATACCGCCTATTTAGATTTTATTCACAATTACTATATATATATATATTTAATCTGAAAAGTAATTACCATATCTAATGCCGTTTTACCAATTCATGCATATTCACTCATAAAAAACTAATTAAGATTTTAGTCTAATGGTGAAAGTATAAAATTTAACCATTTTATGATAAATATCATTTTTACTATAACTATATTAACTAAATGAATATGAGGCATGGATTTTCAACTCTGACAAGGACGTAAATAATCAAACGAAATCTTGCTTTAGACGCTGTTGATTCATTCGAATAATTTGATCCTCAGTTTAAGTGGCTGCATCCATTTGAGTAACTCGCGATACAAATGTTGCATCGAAGTTATTAGCAATTATTCCTGTCACTTCAACAGTTCTCATTACTCATGACGAGCATAGGTAGACTGTCAGCAATAGTGCTACTCTATAATTGGCCCAACTAAATGTGAAATTCTAAGCTCGATATGATTCGGTTAATTGGTATCATTCTAAAATTTTCCGTGACAATACAAATTAAAGATTTTTGTATCAGAATTTGTTAAAAATGCTGCAAAATGTTTATAATTTTGTAGAAAATTTCTTAGAATTAATTAAGGAGTACTGAAAATTGAATGATTACTGAAAATTTGTATTAATCGTACTTGTACCTTTTTAGAAATAAAACTCTCTTTTTAGATGATCCATAATCCTTGAGCAATATTTCGTTAATTTTTTGAATAATTGAAATACATATAAATTTGAGGGCTGAAATTGAGCTTTTCTTTGAGTTAAGTAGATTTCCAAGAAGAAAAAAAAGTCTGTCTCTAATGAATCTTAAAAATTCTATCTTATGACTTTATATCAAAATATTTTTGTCTAACATTGCAAAACATTTAACTCTAGGGACATGACGGTATTCGGAATACTATAAAATATATGTATAAATAATAAAAATTTATGTTTCTAGGATTTTTTCTGTGAAAATTTAACATTTTTTTTTATGACTTTAATAAATATGTTACCTTTGAAATAATACAAATACACCATGTACAAGTAGTAGATACCTAATAATACAGGGTGTTATTTAAAAAATGACTGTTACATATACGTTTAAATTTCTCGTGAAGAACAGATTCTCATGATTATAAGCAGTAGAAATTTTAAAATTATGTTTAAGTAATGAAAAAGCAGAAATGTTATCACAATCTACTAAATTGATATCGAAAAGGGTGGAAATAGGGACATGAAAACTAATCTCAATTCTGTAGGAAATTCGTGCAAATTTTAACAACTAACAAATTTTAACTTTTATAACCTTTCTTTTATCGTTAAAAATCGCCAAGTTTTGGCACCGTTTTTCCCCTCTTAAATTGTATTTTGTGTTACTTCATTTGTATATTTATTTGTTTCATTTTTGACGTGAATTTGAAAAATGTATATTAAGGTCGGATTTTAAGGAACACCTTGTATATTAGACAGAACGAATTGCCTTAATTCTATATATCCATTTGTTAATAATTTCTTGACTGTAATATTTATTTACTTACATAAATAACCATTGAATCAAAAATTTGTTTTGAATGTTTTCTTCACCAAACCATCCACGTTTGTAATAATAATGTTACAGCAAAGGTGAAGAAATCAGTTTTCTTACAGATTTTCAGCTGAAAGCTTAACTCGACCGATTCATAAAAGTGCAGACAATTGCTTCATTTTTCCTTTTAGGTATTCTTCAAACTACCTAGTAAGTGATGTGCAATAGGTAATCTGCACATTCCCTACTAGGAACTTGTTAAAATGAAAATAAAATGTTCGCTGTAACAACAACAATGATTTTCTATGCTCAATTTGATATAATTTTTTTATGTATTTTTTGCTATCTAAAAAAATCAAGTAACTTCTATCAGAACATTGGGTTATAGAATTAACCATCAATCGCTTTCAGAACTATATTACAAATAATCAAATAGTTTGAAATATTATTACGATTAAGAAAATTAACATAATGCTATTTATTTATTTTTCGATATATAAAGAATCAAGTACTAAATTAGGTGATACAATGACAAATTTTTGAACTTAAACGATATGGAAGCTGTCAATGAGCACATCATCAAATTTTGATTCCTTCCCTTTTGTTCTGAAGATTAGCTAGGTAGTGTACTCATTAGCGGAGCAAATCAGTTAATCTGGAGATTAGCTAGTTAATGTGCACATCAACGGTTTACGAGCTTTAGCGGTAACATTTATATCTCTGATGCAGAGATATGATTGGTACAAAAGTAGTTGTATAGAACTGCTGTTTGGTTTCAGAACGGGCCTAACCATACTTTGGTATCATGCGTAGTTTGTATATGGTGTAAGGCAGGGATGGGCAAATAACGGCCCGTGGGTCCACTGTGGCCGGTCGGAAAATTTTATCCGGCCCGCAGATAGGATTTTAACTTGCCGATCCGCAGTGAATATAAGCAATATACATTATACATCAATTTTTTTGTCAACTTTCTTAAAAGCTATTTTTGTTCTTATGTTTTTAACAAAGTATTGATGACCTTTTTACTTTCTTTATTTTTATAGAAATAGTTAGCACAAACAACTTCAATTGGTAAAATGTTGAAAACAATAGTTCTTTATAGAATTGCCGTAGATTATTTCTAACAAGCATTTGTCTATGGAATCTAACATAGGTGAATTGTACTTCGCTTGTAGCAGACAGCGCATTTTAAGCTTCAACGAGAGGATTTTTTTTTGCCGGTGAGATTTCAAACATTATTTATTGCGCATGGAAAGATTGCACACACATAACGTCATTGTAAATAATGGCAAAATAAATTTTTTAATGTATAAAATGGTTAGTGCTTTTTGAGTTATGTGTAAAAACTGTTAACCTCAAGATAGCTACTAAAAAACGCAAAGTTGATTCAGAGTGCCATGCATTTAATAATGAATGGACTTGGAAACGTGTTTTTACTGTTGTAAAAGATAAACCAGTATATCTTATCTGCAATGAAGCTGTAGCAGTTTTTAAAGAATACAACATTAACCGACATTTTACAGCCAAGCATAAGAATGCCAACTACGAAGCAATGTTTGAATAATGTGAGAGAGGAGAATACAGAAAACTTTCTTAAAGAATTATCAGGAAGACAAAATATTTTCAAGAAGATAAACAGTGCTCAAGAAGCAGCTACGCATGCAAGTTACATCGTAGCATACAATATTGCTAAAAATAATAAATCTCTCGGTGATGGGGAGTTTGTTAAACAATGTATGCTCCAAGTTTGTGATGTTTTATGTCCAGACATGAATAATAATTTTCAGGTGTAAGCTTATCTCAAAAAACGGTGACTTCTAGAATCGAAGCCATCGATAAAAATTTGACATCACAATTAGAGTCAAAAATTGCACAATTCAAATTTTGCTTGATAGCTATAGATGAAAGCACTGATATAATAGATACTGCTCAATTAGTGATATTTATAAGATGTGTTGATGAGAACTTTGAAATTACCGAGGAACTGGCACTCATGCGTTCTTTAAAGGGAACTACCACGGGATGTGATATTTTTTGGGAGTTTCAGGAAGAGTTTTTAACTTTGAAAGTGGCCGTAACAAAAATATGTAATACTTCGACCAATAGGGCACAAAATATAACAGGAAAAAAATCTGGATTCCATGGAATTTTTATTCAGAACTATCCCAGGAATAGTTACTACGACTTAGTTTTCTACATTGTGTTATACACCAATATGCTCTGTGTAAATCTCGATTAAATATGAAACCTGTGCTTGATGCAGTAGTAAAACTTGTTAATACGATTTCGTGGGCTTACTCGCAGGCAATTCTGAAATTTTCTTCAGTCTATGCAATCTGAATACTCTGATGTTTTGTATTACACGAAAGTAAGGTGGTTTAGAGCATGATGTGTTTTCGAGCGAATTTGGAAGCTGAAAGACAACATTGTGTCGTTCTTCCATGAGAAACAGTTTTCAGCAGAATGCGAAATATTAGAAGATACAGAATGAATTTCAGACTTTGCATTTTTCACAAGTCTTCTTTGACATATAAGCAAATTGAATGTTAAGATGCAAGGGGAAAATCAATTCATCGATTATATTTAAGCCCATCTCAAAGTTCTTAAAATGAAGCTTAATCTGTTTGCTTGGAAGCTAGCTAAGAACGACTTGTCTTAATTCTCGTGGTTAAATTCAATACCCTCAGTAAATAAGGAAAAGCATAAGAATTATGATGATGGCTTGAATTTGAACGCAGATTTCAGTGCCATTCAAACAGAATCAGGTATTTTTACCATTCCTTTCAACGTGACCATGCCTTTCAATTATGAAACAGTGAGATCGGATTTGCAGCTTGAATTAATTGAGCTGTTATCTAACAATAATCTGAAGCAGTTGTTTCAAAATATGCCAAAGTATGAGTCTTACAAATCGTTGCCAAAAGATAGTTTCCAAAATTTAATATCTCATGCCTAGAAAATCATTGCTATGTTTGCTTCATCTTATATATGCAAACAAGTGTTTTCAACTATGAACCTTAGGAAAAGTCATTTCAAAAATAGACTGATATACAAGCATTTAGCCTCGTTCCTTATTATAAGCACATCTCACTTCGAACCTAAGTTTTTTTTAGAAGTTTTTACTCGGCCCACCAGACTTTTTTTCTCTCGATTTTTTGCCCTCGACCAAAAAAGTATGCCCATCCTTGGTGTAAGGTGTTCTTGTTCGAAACAATTTTTGTTCTGAGGTGATAATCTAAAAAATGCTTGTACTATTCCTTTACTAAGTTACAAACAACAGCTACGTGAATATTATCACATGTCTAATGAAAAAAAAACGTATTTGTTTTAAATGTATCTGTCTGCTAAAAAAATGAAACTTGTTTTAAAATTAATAAGTGTTAGTGCATATTTATTAAATCTTTTTGAATCAATGTATTTTTTCTTTTGTAAAAAATAACTAACAAAGAATAATAAAGCTTAAAAATCTAAAAAAGTGAATCTCAGGACTTAAGATAATATTATCTCTTAACATAATAGTTTTATGCATTTAAGGATGACACTTATAAATTTACCAACAGATTATTTCATATGTTTTTCCAAAACCTTTTTTAGATATTAAGAATAATTTCAGTAAAATTAAAATTTTGAATAAGTCGTAATGAAAAATGACATTAGAACAAAATGAATTAGAATATTTTAGAATTATTTTTTAGGCAATATAAAAACATACATTATTTTTTTTAAAACTTAATTCAACTTTTTACTTTATAAAAAGAGATAACTAATTTTTTTTTCTAATTGACACGTAGTTTTTATTTGGATACTAGCCATTGTTCAATGCTTTTATTATCGCATTTTTTTTTACTTCAGTAATAAAATTCTCTCAACTTATTTCATTTAATTAGAAGAGAAGAAACAGTGCATCATTTTAAAAATATCTCTTTTTATTTTATTTCTTGATTATTTTAATACGGACAGAAATTTGATAAATTTATTTTCTTTTTTATGGATTTTAGTATTTATTCCTTGTTTTTTTGCTCATGCAGTTAGTTAGTAGTCTTCTTTTCTTTTTTTATTTTATCTTTTTTTTTTAACTAAAGTGGTTTTATTCTCCTGGTAACAGAATTTTATCATTTTTGCGATGCATTTTCTTAATTTCTGATCTATAAGAAATTATGTTCCAGTGAATTTCTGGAAATTATTTTCCTCTTTATTTCTAAAACATTTTCAAACGTTTATTAAATTAATCTTTTAAAAAATAGCTTTAGTTGACATATTGTCAATTTCTACCAGTTTTTTTCTCTTTTCCGTCTCGCTTTCACCCTTGCTCAGGGATATAATTCATATCAACCAGTTATCGCTGAGATTCGAGTCTAGGTCAATTCATTGGGAAGTGAGAGCTCTACAGCCTGAGCCACCACGTCTTTTTAACCTCGTTAAAAAGATGTTGAAAATAGCATAATTTTCTTATTCAAAAATTTGTTACACAATGTGCCAAATTTATTGCTTTTATTTATTTTGACAATTAAGCTTTTCTTTAGCTTACGTTTAATAATACACAATTATATTGGAATCAATATGTCTTGAACAGAAACCATTTTAAAGGGAGTAGAAATAAATACGATGAGAATAATAATAAAAAGGAGTTTAAAATGGAAATAAGATTGATTCGTTTAAAAAAGTGAACTTTTCGAACCGGAAGCCTTTTTTTTCTGAGTAGGTAATCTTTTTTTCATGATTAATGATATGCACTTCACGTTTCGTAACATTCTAGCGTTAATCTTTCAACTTAAAAAAATATATATGTGATATCACGTTACAGTGTTGGAATTGCTTTCATGATTTTAAAGTTTATTCAGTATTTTGTTAGCAAGAAGCATTTTAAAATTTCAGTCACAGCGTTAAAATATAGAATTGGTTATTAGAACCCTGTTGGGAAATTTCTTATATGAAAATTTCCAGTTTCTAATTTAAAATTTATGAAAAGAAATAAATGCATAGTGAAACATTTCGAATAAATATTAAGGGATTATTTATTTCATGGATTCGGGTGGTTCGTATACTAAGTTTGAAATGTGTGTTTGCATGTTAAGGATAATGAACGAGTGCGCGAATCTTTAATTTTGAAAATATTTTTATTAAAGTATGAAATTTTTTTTCTCAGGGAGTTTAAATATACGAAACCGTTATTCAAACACTTTAGTGATAAATTTGAGCACGCAGTTTCATGTACAAGAAAAACTAAATTCAATTTATTTTCATATTGTAAGATTCAATTCAAAATAAAGCTTTTTTTAGAAATAAAACAATTAAACCTAGATTTGAAATAATTTATCAGTAAAACATTTTTAATGATAAATAATATTTTTAACAAAAAATCATAATCCAGTACACATTACATGCTCAGTTAATTCTTTTTGTTGGCAAACAAGAAAAAAAATTCATAAGACTCTCACGTTGCGTTATGACACGAGAAAATCTTGTCCTTTTAAGGAAAATAAAAAAACTTGCTTTCGCCCCTAGAAATTATTAAATGAACAAAAAATTACCATAAATTAAAATTTAGTAACAATATAAATCAAAAACTTATCCTGAAAATTTAGAATTTAGTTTATTACACCTTCCATGCTTTTAATTTATTTCAAAAACTAAAGATAAATTATCTTGAATAAACGATATGAAAATTTAAAGAAAAGCGTTATTTTTGCTTTAAATTGGAATAAATTAGGTAAGAGTAATATTTTTGTTAAATTATGTAATTTTTTTACAATTAAATATTGTTAAATATAGTTTATTTATTCGACCAATCTTACTAGATACACCTAAATTATTTATCCAATCAGATCAATTTAATTCATCGGTATACATTCTGTAATTGACACCCTTAATAAGTATGTTTTGAATTTTTGTAAAGGATCTTGTCGCAAATAGTCTACGGATTCTAAAACGATAGTTAAAAAGGAAAAAAACAAAAGTGCTTCTAAACTCTGACCAATCATTATCATTATTGAAGTCGAAGAGAGAAAATTATGGATTGAACCAAGAAAATAAAAAAATAAATAAAGTTTATTTTTATAACAAGACCTTAAAACATCTTCTTCTAACAAACTTGTTTGAATGATTTTTTTTATCTCCTGTTTGCTTCCTCCGACTTCCTCCGATCTATGATTAATAAGAATTTTTTTTTTTAATTTTTGTCTTTTCTAAAACTTAACATTGATTTTCAAAACATTGTTTTTTTTTTAAAAAAGCTGCTGGAAAAAGCCTGACTCTTGAAGCAAAATGCAATTTCAAACCATATTTCAAACTTGTTGCAAAGAATTATCTATGCCTTAGAACTGACAAAAAACTTACACATTTTAAGAGTTATCAAGTTCTTAAAAATCTCTAATTTGAGAATATTCTTACCGAGAAAAATTAAATTAATGAATAATTCTGCAAAAGCATACAAACCTAGATAATACAGTGATGGAATAACTTTTTAAAAAATAAAAAATTCGATCACAAACACTTTTCATTTCCTAAAACTGCGACTGTTTATTTCTATTCACGTTCTGTGCCATTTTCATAATTAATAGAGAGAGCGCTTTCTGAAGATGCGCTAAAATTTAACCAAACAGTCATAAATGAGTGTTGAGAACTCACAACAGTTGCAAACCGGGCCGAGATAACCTGGTTGGTAGGGCACTGGGCCCATTTCCAAGAGTTTGTGGGTTCGATCCCAGGCTGACCAGGTAGTAAATGTGGACTGATGCACGTTAAATCTTTTGAGTCTCGAAGTCCTCCATGTTTCCTTAACAAAGCAATACCTCTGGGGGTACTGATCCAGGAGTTTCCTCGTCTTCTGGATTGGTTCAAAATTGCAAGGCTACGGAACTGAACCTTAGTAGGCTGTTCGACGACAGATATAAAATAAAACAGTTATAAACAATAATATCTTATTTGCTGAAAGCGTTATTTTGTAGGACGACAAAACTTTCGAAAAACAGACTTATATATTTGCGCCCCTAATGTGCATATTTTATATTTACTTTATTTAAAAATATTTTTACAATGATTCTAAAATTATTTTTGCAATGATTCTGAAAATATTTCTCAATGATTTTAAAAATATGTATCAAGGGTAGTCAGATAAAACATCTTTAAGAAACTCTTTGTTAAATTTACGAATAGATTACTTGCAACTTATTGTTACTCACTACTTTTCTGAAATATTTGACGAACGCCAGTTTTTGCAATTTTTCATGAAATCCTAGAAGTAAATAAATAGTAAGATATGAAAGCGCTTAAATAATGTAAATAACAAAAATTTAAGCAGAAGTCAGCTACTGATTTCCATATTTAAAGAGGGTTTCTTCCCCCGAATGAAACATATGAAGATCAAGGAGAAAAACGGTTTATGTCCATAAAAGCTGATTCTGAGAAGAAAAAAAAACAATTATCAAGGCAGAGAGATGTTGTTTTTGTTGATACGGCCCATCTTCATGGTGTAATAACTCTCAAGGAGAAACTTTTTTTTTTACGTTAATGATTTTTCAAATCTTTATAATGCTCAAAACACAGCAAATTGTGATTAAATCGAGAGAAAAATGAACTTTACTTTTGTTTTTCATGTATTTCCTTATACCGACGAATGGCAATGAATCGCAAAACAATAAAGATATTGGCCTTAAGAAAAGCCTAGGGAGAAGAGTGGTTTCATTGTTTTAAAGGTTATTTTCTGAAAACTTTGCTCTCAAATGAATCTGAAAATCAAATATAAGAGGAATTTAGATGTATAATAATATTAAAATATAAATAATACTTGATATGATACTATAAAGATGTGATATTTGATATGATACTATTAAATAAAAGGATATTATTAATAAATACTAGTGAACAAAAATAACTTTTCTTGGTAATAATTTTTTTAACTAACTAGGAATCTCCGCCCCCCCCCGTTGTTCAATCGGCGTAATTTATTCTTATTCATCATTGTTTATTTATTTTTAAACACCAATATTTTCTACAAAAGTACAGAATATTTCAGTTTCTAAATAGATTATGTGCTTATTGCGACGAAATAGATGATCATGGGATTTAAAAAAATACAGGGATTGTACAAAATTATGGAAACACTTCTATACTAACTCATGTTTTCATATTTCTCAAGAAATTCTAGTAGAATTACTTTAGGTCATGCGATTCCTTGGTCATGCAATGCTGGTTAGCGTTTTGGTCATGCGATTTCTCATAGATATCAATAGCGTTGTAAGCTTTTAGAGGCCGACAATAAATTGCGAAAGAAAAAGAATGTTTTTCATAACCTTATGCCAAACAATGTTCCGATCAACGTGTAACTTATTTAAAGTACGTTGATTATTATGTGTAATAACTGCACAAAAGGTAGTGAAGCTAGCTTTAATATTCAAGAAAGATCTGAACATTTTAATAAAAATAACTATTTTTAAACTTATATTTTTTTATTATAACTATTTAGTAAAATATTCAATAAAATTAAATAAAATTAAAGAATATTTTAGAGAAATGTTTAATTAATAGTAAAAATATTTTAAAATTTGAAAAAATTCGTTAAAATTGTGCAAAATGAGTACTTTAAGTAATCCCTTTATACTGTGACAGAAGACATTAATTTTTTTTCTACATAAATTTGTTTTGAATCGTAAATGGTAACTTAAAACAGTCCAATTCGAATATCTTAAAAATTTGAAAAGCATCTAGCAATTTCCTAAGTAGTTTTAGTTAGTTTGCGAAGAGATTTTTGAATGGTAAGGGGTTTTTCATATATTTAATTTTGAACTATTAAGCAAGATTTATTAAAAATGACACCATTATACAATTATATTTTATTTCACCTGTTTTATCTCCTATTTCCAACACATCCTGTTGTGCGGACCATCATTTTAGGGTATTATCATTTGTAAAACTCTTTATCATTTAGAGCTTTTAATAAAAATGTACAAAAGCTACTTAGAAATGTTCTAGAAACTTTTTGGCATTATCAAAATATTCAAATCAAACTCTTTTCATTAATTACCAAATATGATTCTAAACAAATTTTTGCAGAAATTTTTCCGTGCATGCGCAGTGCGAATGATTATTTTTAATATTCATATCTTGTGCAATTTTTAACCATTTTTTCTCAAATTTTAAGATTATATTATTATTGTTAATTACAAATTACTCTAAAACTTTGATTATATCGAATATTTCTGTAGTTATAGTAAGAAAACGTAAATAAAAAAATAATTTCTTTTTAATAAAAATGACCATATTTTCATGAATATTTAAATTAAGTTTACGAAATTATATGCTGTTATTGCACATAATAACTAACATAATTTATATGAGTTACAAGCTTATCTTTATATTGTTTTGCATAGGGTGTTAAAATACATTCTTATTCCCTCTTAATTTATTGCCGGTGCCTCAAACCAATAAATACTTTAAAATTTATTGAAATGTATGATAAATTGCTTGATCATAACACTTTTTAAATTTTATAATAATTCCATAAGTATTTAAGACATATGAAAAAAAAGAGTTAGTAAAAATGAGTAAGTGTTTCTATTATTTTGTCAAACCACTGTAATAATTTGTACTTAAACAAAAAATTAATTTAAGGAACACAAATTGTGAGACCAATAATAAGAAATAAATAAGTAACTTTACTCTTTCAAGAGATTTATAACAATTCAAATAAGGAATGGTTTATACCACTATTTAATATTTTTTTATTTTTTCCTTTTTTTAAAATCACTAGAAATGTTAAGATTTATCTGGCAACATATAATCTCTCGCTGTCTCCCTCTTTTGCTACTTTTGATGGACATGTATTCAACTGCGTGCTTTATAAAATAAAACTCTCCTAATGGGAAATTAAGTTTTCTAGAATAATGGATAAATAGTCAGGAACTAAAGCAAAAAATCTTTAAAAAATCACGTAAAGCACTTAAATTTTTCAATAACTTTCGAACAAAAAGGAATTTTTTGGAAAAAAAAATACTCTAGTTAAAATAAAAACCATCCTATCAGCAAGTCAAATTTCAACTTTGCAGTTGCATTTCAGCGAGCAGTAGATTGATCAATATTTCTTTTTACAACAAGTTGATAATTATCGAACTAATAATCGAATATATTTTTTTTTATTTCATCCAACTCCTTGAGCATGTTTCTACATACCTTTGTAATTTCAAACTTTCTAAGATTTATAGATTTTGAGCAGCAAAAAAAAACATAACTGAGAACCAAAAAAAGTGAGAAATCCTCTCGAAAAAGTACTTAATATTGCAAAAATTTTCGATCAAGTACAATTCGTACATGAAGCTGATTGATTGTACATGAAGCTGATCGATGATTTCTAACTCATTTAAAGATTCTCTTTAATGTTTCTTTTTCCAATGACTGAATTTTAATCTTTGCCTATGGAGATGCTGGAATTGTTACTCATTTAGCGTTACCCAGTGGGCACCTGTGGACTAAAGTGACGGAGGCGAGCAACATTGCCCACGCCACACTGCCACAAATCCGTTTATAGGGTGGGCCACACACAACAGAGGACAGCACAGAGAGAGAGAAGCATCCATGCCCATAGCGGGATTCGAACCCGCAGCCAATGGCTTCGCAGTCAAGCGCACTAACCGCTCGGCCACGTGGCCGGCTCTCTTTAATGGTAGTAACGCAGAAATTAATGAATTTTACACCGAAAAATAATAATAGGGAAACGTTTAATATGTTAAGACACCGGTCCAAATAAGTTTATCTTAATATGTAGCATACGATGGTAATATCATTGAATTACGTTATGAAATTTGTAAAAAAAACAGCTTTATTTGTCTTGAACTCTTAGTTTAGAAAACAGCCATAAGCAAAAACACAATAACAGCAGAGTCAAATAAGAATACTAAGTATTACAGGTAAAAACGTTTAAATTTGGGCTACAGAAATATTTAACTGGAAAACAATATATTTTTGACTTATATAAATTTTAAGGAACTAAACATTAACAGCTATGAACTAAATATTATGGACATTAATTGATACAATTATTAATAATAATTTCTAATTATTGATCGAAAACATTATGAACTAAGCTTATTAAGGCGGAGGATAACTAAAAGTTAATGTTAATTCTAAGATGTGATATTTTGGCCAATATAAATGTACTAACAACAGTAGAAAACTGCGACACCATCATTAGTTTTTTTAATATAGTTAGATATTAAGTAGAAAAAATTTCTCTGCATTCAATCAATAATTTGTTAAAATACAAATATTTTGCAAGAGTGGAGTGAAAAAAAATACTATTTTTGATCATTTGACCTAGAATAAAAATATTCGCGCTTGAATAATTTCGGAAGTAATTAATTTAAGTAAAACGTGACCAAATGCACGTATGGCATGATACTTATTTGTTATAAAAATACACCTCCAAGTGAACAAAAATTCATTTATTACAACCATTACTTGACGTAAATATATTGCATATTTATACAGGCACGCGATAATAAAAGATTAACGCATGAGGTATCAAGTCTTTAAGTATGCAACAGAAATTGTATATTATTTTCTCTTTTTTAAATCTACATATTTAGATACTTTTTTAAAAAAACATGCTTGTAAAATATTTATGTTATTACTAAACATGCTTAAGGAAACACATCGGAATTTATTAATTGTAATTCATTTCTTAAATAAATATGAATAAACCTATTTTAATGTATTCACAAATGCTACAAAGATATTTTCTTACAAATTTATGAAGTGTGACTTGACTAAAATATTAATTCTCTCTAAGGGGCACTAAAAATATGGGTATACTTTCAATTTGAAAAGGAAAGTTCATTGTAAAAGTAACCTTGTTAGGGTGGCACAGTATCCTAATATTTACATATATTTCTCTTATGGAGCATCATAAACTCAGGTATTTCCAAATGGATGAGAATTTATTTAGAATAATTTTTTTTTATAGAAATTATCACTTATTTACTAAGTCATTATTTTGATTGATTTTTGCTTCTTTCAAAATTGGCTACAGAAATCTTAAACATGAACGGTGCTATTGTACCTCCTACTGTCATACCAATTATTGATGACGGAGCCTGCTTTTTTTGAGCAATAGCACATACATGTATATTATATAATACTTAAGTTATGGCTCGAGAGGAGCGTAAGGAAGTAGTAAAGCACATAATGAGGAATTGGGATGAGTTTTGTAATTTATCTAATGGCAAAAATGTAAATAAATTTAATATTTCTATGGCCTAGTGTGCTGAATTGCCCGGAACTTCGGTGCTTTGCGTGATTTAATGGCTGTCAGACAGATTTTAAATTACTGCAACAGCTAGGTGGTTAAAAAATTTGGTTAATATATTGTTTAAAACTAATTAAGATCTTAGGATTGGGGGTTTAAGAATTGAAATATTTAGATGCAGTTGTGATGTGCAACAGCTTGGATACTATTAAAGTTCATGTGCTGTTCATAATAATTTTGAAAGGTGACCAAGTTGGTGTGGATAGTAGCATCATCTTAAATAAAAATTATTCATAGCCAGAAATATACTGGACACACAGTGAACACTATCCAGTTCAATCCTACACTTTTTCTTCTATTCATACCATCCACTGTTCTAAAATTGTCATCCAATTTTAAAGGTTATTAACTTTGTTTCTTTAACTCAGTGGTTGCGTTACTCGTGAAGCTTCTGAGCTATCTTTCCGTTTTTAAATCCAACAATGAGCTACGAACCAAAAGAACTACCAGATTATTTTTATCAAAGAAATTTTTACATTTAATATAAATTGCTTATAAAATTAAACTTCTAATAAATATGAAATCAATTTAGCGCTATTTTCTGAAAATGACCCCGCAAGCTACTGGAAGCTAGTGATCACAAATTTGATGATCAATGAACGCTATTCTTTCGTTTTTCTTTCATTTATTTGAAACTCGCATAATCAAATCCTTTCCCTTATTTAATATGTTTTGGCCAATCAAACCCCACATTTCGTGGTTTTCTTAGCTATCTAACACAAACATAGTCTATTTATGGGGTTTTCTTTCTGACGGTGCGTTTATCCCAATGCTTGATACACGAGTTATTCTCTCTTCTGGATTGAATTCAAGGTTACAAGGATGTGGAGTTGAAAATTAAGGAGGCAGATCCATTAGTAACAAAATAAAATGTTCCTTCGACAATTAGATATTTGCATGTAAAGCTAGTACTAATGAAGTTTTCGTTATTTTTTAATTGGAACAGTTAAAAAAATTTTTTCACCCCTTAAAACATTTTTTATTATTTCGTTATTATAATAGCAATACAATACTTCAAAAATATTCCAAGTTAAGCTAAATTAATAAATTCTTTTAAATATTTAAGCACACCTTATGAAATACTAATATATTTTTTTAAGTTATGTCTCTATGGAATATATCATAAGCAATCTCTCCATCCTTTATAACAAATTTCTTTCAAAAGCATTTTTAAATTAGGTTTCAAAATGCAGAAACAATGTAAAATGTAGTGTACTTTTAGTTATAAATGCGCATATTAAATTTACTTAAGACTATATTTTGTAAAATATTTGTTCGCTGGAAAGTTATATGATTTTTATATTATTTTACATGAATTCTATAATTCCCATCTGAATACCTAGAATCAGCCGAGGATAAGAGAGTCAGTTTTCGCAGGTTGCCCGATTCCTGTAAAATTTTTAAGATCTGGTAAAGTTCTCAAAAAAAAAAAAAGATTATCATGAATAACTTTTGTTTTAATGATCAAGTTTTCTTGAACTAAAAGCCAATCATAGTGGTTCTAAAAGGCGACCTTAGATATGCTAATAATTTAATTCTAACTATTAATTTAAATACTAAATCAGATATAAGAATGTACTTTCTTTGAAATAACAGGCTTTTTTTCAGACTCTGGATTTATGTATATCAACATTTGTGAGCAAATCTGGAAACTGTGGTTCCGATTGTTCAGTCCAATAGTTTAGATAGTTAGAGCAGTCAAAGATTATTATTAATGTTAATTTTGCATTTTGCATATTCCATATTTAACCATATATACGTAATGTCTTACACAAATCGAACGTCTCGCATATCTTAAATGAAACGAAAGGTGTTTGTGCACAATCATATAGTAAAATAACTCAAAAATTATTTTATGGCAAAATAAATTGGCAATAGCTTCTAATTCTTTTTATTATTTTATTTTAAGGAATAAAAATAGATAAAAGGTATTCAAATTTTCTTACCATAAAAAAGTATTTTTAAAAAACGCAATCTTAAAATATTTAATTTTAAATGACTAGGTAATTAAAATATGACTTTTTTTTGATCTTATGATAATCAGCCGATTTCACAGCAGTTTTATTTTCCATAATTTAAAGTTATATTACTAAGAATGGTGAAAAAAATTTGTATACCTTATTCAATATTTTTTATCCTTTATTTAAAAATTATTAAAAAGTATTTTACATGAAATTAAAATGTCATTAAATGCCAATAAAATTTCTACACAAATAACGAAACGGTATTTATTGGGCGCATACATTATAGGAAAAAGAACAAGTGATTAAATGTATAAGAAATTAGGACACATGGATTTTAAGAAATCAGTACCAAAATTTTCCATCTCTGACAGAAATATTTGTATTTATTCATCTGGATAAGGAGTTAAGCAGAGATTGCATGGTCCTATTGAGACAGTTCTAAGACTGGGACACAGTTCATTGACAGTAGAGTATTTATTGAGGGGGGGGGGAAGTCAGTTTCTCGGCAGCCAATAACTACATGTTTTAAATTGTTTAAAGTCAAGCAGAATGTGCTAGAAATGGAGGTGTCTTGAACTAAGAAAGGTCAAAACAGTACACGCAGTTCTGCATGATTTTGTTAAAGGCCTCGGTCTCAACACTTGCAGAGCCATGGGCTTTAATACGTCTGAAATGTTGAATCTGAAATTGGTTGGCTATCAAATTTTTTCTGTTCAACTTAAAAACATATGAAAGGGAAAATAGTTTCTTGTTATACAAATAATAATAACAGATTAGGGCAAAGAGATCGAAACTGGGATCCTGGGCTAAAACTGAAAAGGTCCGTTTCCTTAAGCCATTACAATTTACTTAATTACAGGATAATCTGTCCCGCAGTGGACTAATCGTAAAGATCCCAGTAGAACACTAAAGTCAAGCATCACTGGCGTAAGTAGGTGGGTGATCACTTTGATCAGCCTGCGTAAGGATCAAGGGAGCGCGGTATCGGTCCCGTTAAACTATTCTACCTTAAAAAGCGCATGGGTCGTCGGGCTACAAAAGACATCTCCTCTTCAGGGGATAAAAATTGTGACGTCTTGTCTTTGAATCATCCTCAGGGATGTTTTCCAGACCGTCGCCAATAGCCCATTGTGCAGCTCTAGTGTGACGTAAATAAAGTACCTACCTACTTAAAGGACAATATTTGTAATATATATCATGGAGACACAATTATAAAATGCATAGGTATGTTTTTCAAGCTCTCGAGGAAACTTCAGACATGATTGAATTTAATTCGCTAAAATGAGCTATATTGTGCCAAGCTTAAAAGACAATGAATAATCAAAGTAAGAAAATCAAAGTATGTTATGAATTTAGGCCTGTAAAAGAGGTGGAAAGATTATTAAAACAACACAAAATAATGCAACAAGTTGTTATCTGAAGAAAGCAAATCCCTTCATGTATTGAGCTTCAGATAAAAATTTTAAAAATGGAATAGTTGCAAAAAAATGGCCGTGTCTGACCGTTGTGTAAAATGACCGTTAGACCGTTATATTAAGACTGGCGTGGAAAAGAAATTGTGGTAGAAAAGGTCACATGTTCGTGTCTGGAAGTCAATGAAGACCCTTACATGTTATTTTCATACAAGTGCTTAAGTGAAGTAAGAGTAACAGTCACACACGAAAATAAGATTTTTGGATACTTGAGATGAGCATTTGGGCAAAAAATTGAAAACTTACAATACCCTACAATCAGTGACACTTACAGTTTTTTATATTTATTTTTAATTTTCATGAAAAAAAGTACTTAAAAGGCTATTTTGTAGCTTTAGAAGTGACTATTTCATGCGATTTTTCCTACTTTGTAATAAAATTTAAAGTTTTCAAGGGTTTGGGAGAGCGACAATAAACAAGTATTTTTGAAAGAAAACAAGTATTTTTCACACCCTATGACAAAAAATCAGGTATAAAGCTTGTAACTTGTATGAATTACTTAGGCTGTTATTTACAATAACTGCATAAAATTTAGTAAATGTAAATTTAATTTTAATGAAGGCGTGAATATTTTCTTTTAAAAAAATTAGGCTAATGTTTTTTTGCTATAAATTTAAAAGTATTCAGTAAAATTAAATAAAATTTTTGGAGCAATCTAAAATTAATTACAAAGTTATTGTTTTAAAATTTGCAAAGCATACACCTCCAAATGAGGTGAACTAGGTTCTAATCCTAGCGATAGCTGGACGATACGAATTCCGCACCTGGTTCGTACAGACCACAGTGCTAACATGAGCTATCATCAGTGGTAGACTGATCTTGTATAAGAGTCCCCTAACCGTCAGTCTAACCGTGGAAGGTTTTCGTGGTTTTTCTCTCCATGTAAAGCAGTTTCATCAAGAAGTCCTCCAAAAAGGCAAATTTCTCTTAATATTTCCTCCAAGAGATTCCTTGTCTTCTGAATTGGATTCAAAAATACAAAGTTACTGAGATGAACATTATTAGTCGTAAACCCAAAATTGAGTCTGCTGTTCAAAGATGGTTATAAAATAAATAAGAAACATCATCAAAAGACATTCTGCATTTTAAAACAGGATTGTAAACCTATATAAC
The DNA here is from genome assembly GCF_043381705.1 of Parasteatoda tepidariorum. Lineage (NCBI taxonomy): Eukaryota > Metazoa > Arthropoda > Arachnida > Araneae > Theridiidae > Parasteatoda > Parasteatoda tepidariorum. The sequence continues at coordinate 57,996,877 of NC_092204.1, forward strand.
TTGAAGAATAAATAGATCAGAAACATAAATTTATTATTTATGTTTCTGATCTATTTATTCTTCAAGTTATATGGGTTTTCAATCTTGTGGGATTGAGGCCCTAATAACGTGGGACTAGCCCCGCAAATATCATTTTATAAACGCCATTGAACACTCGATGCAATTTCGGGTTTACGGCTACTAATGTTCAGCTCCGTAGCCTTGTAATTTTCAACCCAATCCAGATGACAAAAACTCCTGGATCAGGTGCTGGAAGAAATATTGCCTTCCTAGAAGACTTTTTTGATTGAATGAACCCGCATTTGCGTTACATGGAGAGGAAAACCCCCAAAACCTCTCATGGTTAGCCCGACGTCAAGGTACTCTGACCCTTAATCCGTCTTCCACTGAGGATATTTACGTCAACACTGTGGTCGGTGCGAGCCGAGTGCGGAATTCGTATCGATCTACATTGCTGGGATTCAAACCCAGTTCATCTCATTGGAAGGCGAGTGCTCTCTCACCTGAGCCACCACTGCACTGCTTCCTGCAAGCATCATTACGGGATTCCGCTTGATTCCCATCCTGTGATATCTGGTTTACATTTCCTAAATTTAGCGTTGAGTAGCTTTATTTACCAGAATTCGCCAACTACCATAGATTGGACTCACTGTCAACTTAATGTGTAGAATAAAATGGACATGGAACGGTAGTATCTGAACTCAATTCTGACACGTTACAAAATCATTGGAGAATTTCAAAATTATATTAGTTCTTCAAAATAAAGCTGACTGTTTTTCTATTTTAAAATATGAAGTGATGGGAATCTGCTACTTTACTATTATTTGCTTATATTTAATAGCTTCTTTATAATTTTAAGAATACTGAGAGGGTGGAAAAGGGGTTTAATTTTCTTTCTTTGTAATTAGCATGCAAGCCCATATAATGGCTAAAGTAAATAAATAAAATAAATGAAAAATTTATAAAAAGGCTGGTGTTTTAAGATGTTTGTTTGATGTTTATTTATGTCACATTAGACCTGTAGAATGGGCGACTGTCTGCGAAAAATCCCTGAGGATAATCCGAAGACATGCCGTCACAATTTATATGCTCTGCGGAGCGGATGATTCCCCTGCTTTGGTAGTCTGACGATCTGTGCGCGAAGTTGAGCTCTTAATGGTAGAAAAGTTTAGCGAGGACCAATACCGCACACCCCCGGTTCCTTCGTAGCCTGATCAAAGTGGTCATCCACCCGCACACTGACCGTAGTCAATGATGCCTGCCTTTGGTGTTCTATTAGGAACAGTGTCTTACGATCAGTCCACTAAGTCCCTTAGTGGACTGATCCTAAAGATGCTAAGATGTAAGGGTGCTAAGATGTAGCCTTAGGGAGATAAGGAGCTAAGATGTAGCCTTAATGCATTGGAGTTTGGATTTATGAAATATCAGTAACCTAAATTTTAGTCAGAACTATTTTCTAATTCTACTGAACATATTTTGCATAAACGTCAGAGAATAATAGGGAATGTTTACCCGGTTTTATTCAAATATTACAAAATTTATTTGATATCAATTAAAAAAATTGTATGTTGCATGTCAGTCTGCATTAAGAGTTCGTATAGACAAAACCAGCATGCTCGGATTTACATGACAGGGGAATATTTTCCCTTTGCTAATGATCTAGAGTCATCGGCCCAAAAGCAGTGGGCACAATTTCAGAATCTCTCCAATACAGTGAATGTCTTATAAAATCAAATCACAAATTATAGAAAGTCTGCACAAAGGTACATCCTACGAAGGTAGCCGCTATGGCTCAGGGGATAGAGCGTTCGCCTTCCAATGAGGAGAACCGGGTTTGAATCCCAGTCGATACGAATTTCGCATCCGGCTTGCACCCACAAGAGCGCTGACGTGAAATATCCTCAGTTGTAGACTGATCATGGGTTAGAGATCCCTTGCCGCCAGGCTAACCGTGGGAGGTTCTTGTGTGTGGTCTTCCTCTCCATGTAAGGCAAAAGCGGGTTAGCTCCATCAAAAAGTCCTCCACGAAGGCATATTTCTCACAATACTCGATTCTGGCGTTCCCTTGCCTTCTAGATTGGGTTCAAAATTACAAGGCTATGGAGTTGAACATTAGTAGTCGTAAGCTCATAAAATTGGGTCGGCTGTACAACGACGTTATAAAAAAAGGGTACATCCTGGATGTAATTCTGAGATTTGAACCTTGTGCCTCCTGGCCTCTGAGTGTTTGGTAGATGGATGACTCTTCAGCCACAATAGCATCCTTCAATTAAATGAACGCTTGCTAGTAGATTTTGATTCCAGCTGAGAAACATTAAGATTACTTTCTCCCCATATTACTTTTACTGATAAATTTTTCATATTATTTGTTTTGAATAATGTAATATATTTTGGTGTCTCTATCGCTGATGGTCTCGTCGTTCTGGCGAACGTTCGGTAATATGGAGGTAGTGGGCTGAAGTTCTACCTTTTTGATTTCCTTCTCTACCTTGTGCTGCCCGTTCTTCAACTTCGCAAGATCTTATTAGTCATGCTTTATAATGAACATACAAGCTCACAAGTATATGTAACAATAAAAACAAAATAAATAATAATTTTTAAAACAAAATCAATAAAAATAATTTTACCAGAAATTCGCAATGCCAGTCAACAGTTTAGTTTCATCTGCAGTTCTTAAAAATACCTATTTCATTTGAATTTTCACCGAATAATAAAACCTAAATTCAATCATATTTTTCTCTCCTCTTGAAACATATTTTTGCATTCGTATCATTTTATCGCCTTTTAGCACACGTGGAAGTTAATTGAAAGTTAAACTGTTCTTTGAAAAAGTTATTGAGAATTACATTGCGTAAAATAAAAAAATGTCTAAGTAACCAAGTACAAAAAAAAAGAAAAAAAAGGCAAGCAGAATCAGAAAAATGCTAGATCCTGAAAACATCATCTTTTTTTTATTTACCCCCGTTAAACAAACTTTTGTTATCCTAGATAAAGAAACTTCAAAGATTTTTCTTTCCTTCACCGTCGAACTTTCTTCACACCTAGATCTTTTCTCTTTGGCGATCCAGATCCGGCAACCCTTTTGTGCTCTTCTCCTTCCGGACCTATCTGGCCCAAATAGCAGACAGCGCTCCGCGGCCGATGCTACCGGATAATTTTTCTCCCTACTTGTTGAACATCAGGAGTACTCAACAGCATGTGACGATTTATAGTATACGTTCCCGCGGGCCCTGTAGTTTTAGTAGTGGAGGACTACTTTTTAGTAAAGCCTCTTAGCTGAATCAGGGCTGTACTACCGTAGTTTTGACAGCTGTAGTTGTTATTTTTAATGCTATCGACCAATGTTTATTTTTTGATGCACTTTTTGCTGCACATCTTGTAATTGATCGCTTCTTCTGTGTGTAACCTCAGCACGAGCTTCCATATGTGTTTTCGTAATAATGTGTTTACTTGCAGTGTGATATATAAATGTATAGAAACTTATCAAAACTCGCATTTCTAAGCGATTTTTAAAGCACTTTCTAACTTTTGTGAGGAATATTTATTGTCTTCTAACGAAGTCCGTACCATAAATTAGGTAAGTGAATTTCATTTCTCTTGTTAAGAAATTTTTTTAAACCGTATAATTAAATTGTTCATAGATAATTAACAAACTTTCATATCGGTTTTCTCAATAATGTGTTTAATTTCAGTGTGTTACTTTTATGTATACAAACCAAACTCATCTAAACTCACATTTCTAATCGATTTTTAAAGTATTCTCTAATTTTATAGAGGAATATTTTTATTTTTTGAAGATGAAATACTTGCCATAAATTGGGTAACATAGTTAAAGTTTTTGTTTTGTATTGTTATATATTATAAAAATTATTTAAAAAATTTGTATGATTAATTTTGAAACGGAAACTATTAACTGACTTATAAAAAATGAAGAATTAAATTAATAAATGCATTTCAAGAAAAATCATAATTAAAACATTCGGTGCTATATTTGATCCTAATGATTAAACCTTTTATTTAAAGTTGTTTAAATTATTTTTAAAGAAAAAGAGCTACATTTAAAATATATTATATACTTTTTTACCTCTAAACAAATGATTATATGGCCTAACATGATCCAAAAAGATGATATTTAAACATTTGGCACTTTATTTTATTTCTATGACTAAAACAAAGTTTTTAAAGTGATTTAAAATATAATTTTTAAAAATAGCTCCTTTAAAAATAATAAGTAAAATGCATTTCTTATGTCTGATTCAATTTTTCTTTTAGAAAGTACTGAGCATTTCCAATTTATCTTTTTACAAATTATATTGAATTCAATGATTTTAGCTATGGTTTTTAGCTTTTATGGTATTTAGTTGCTGTTCTAATTCTCTATTACAAATGCTTATAATTTTATTGACTTTCATTTATTTATTTATTTACTGTAAGCTTAAAATAAACTATTTATATAATTCTTTGCTAAGGTATGAAATATGTATTTTAAGGTCTAAAAAGAATTCATTGTTGTTTGGATTAAAAACAAATTAAAGTTCTTTCCGTTAAATGATATTTAAGTATTATGCTTAGTTTTGTAAAGTTTGTATTTATGATTTTAAATTAAGTGTTTCCAACGGAATTAGAGTTATAATTTAAATTATTGAAATGAAAATTGATTATATTTGAAGAGCTTGGAGTATAGCGATACTTAAAATCTTACAATAAACTGTTTCTTAGTATGGTTTCAAGATGGGTGCTTTTGAAGTTCCTGGAATTGCCTTGTTAGATAGAAGACACAGAAAGAAAATATTTCATAGATAAAATAAAAATCATTGCAGATTTGTACAAAAAACGGTCTTGAAAACTACTCCTTGAGCAATTCAAAATCGTATATTATCATACTATAAAGCCGTAAATCTATCAATTTTACAGAATGACGCATCTGAGCATCTTTTCTTTCGCAGCAGCAAATTTATCGAAATTTTGGGGTCTAAAAAATTAAAATTGAAATAAATTACATAATTTATTTAATTTTTATAGAGAGTGTGATGTCAAGAGATAAATTCTTTAGATATAAATCTTTTTCTTTGTTTAAAGTCTGCATATATTTATCACCATGTTAATATTTCTGTTTATTTCGTTTACCAAAATTCAATTTAATTAGTTTCAACTCATGATAGGTATAATTTTAGTTTGTAATATTAATGTAAAACAAATATGATATTCAAAGATTCTCTACTATTCAACAAGTGGTGACCGCTAAGCGCCCTTTTTTCGTGCATTTTACTCAACGTTTACTGGTACAATTTATCTAACATTTTGGTGACTCGCTGATTTTCACACATCAAATTGTTCCTATGCTTTGAAAATCAGTGTTATTGTTTCGATGCCACAAGTAGCTAGCGTGTATTTAAACACTGCTTTTTAATCAATTGCGTTTCGTTTTTCTATAACCTGTTGCCGAAACTTTGAAGTTTTGGAGCACAACATGATATTTTTAAGCGTTTTTTTTAATAATTTTAAAATAAGTAAATGTTTTCTAAGGAGAATTATGGGAATTCCTGATGATGTAACAAGTGGAGAGCATATTCTAATAAAAAATTTTAAGAATAATATTTCTTTATAAATTGTTTTTAATAACTTATACGAATAAAACGACTGAAACATGACTTTAAATAAATATCAAATGTTTCAAATTTAATGCCAAAATGAGTGAAATATTTCTAAAATGCTCCAAATCGAAATCTTCAATGACTTTAAATTACTTTTTTATGGTGTTTTGGCAAAACAAAACTTCATTATTTTCTTTTGCAGAAATCTTATAAAATATGGAGTAAAAAATACAAGCGTATTTCGAAGAAGAAAATACAAATGAATAGTAAAATTGGGTTTTTGAACATTAAAATCAGTTAACTTTCTGAGAAAACGTCCATGAATTTTTTTCAGACAAACTAATTTTGAAGTTTCTAATTTCTTCTTTTTGCTGATCATCTCGATAATGATTCGTTATATTTTGATACAACTTTTTTTCTCTATCTCTTACAATCTTTATCTATGCATTTATTTACTAGATTTATAACAAAATATCCAAAAATAAGCGTGGTTCTTACTGAAAAATTTTATATACCCCAATTTAATTTCTTTATACATCATCTGGGTCGATTTAAATTTGTTATTTTTGATTAAGTATTCAAGTAATGGTACTTAAAACACTAAAGTCCCATGTCTCATAACATAATTAATAAAATATATAATTGAATATTTAATGAGGAAAAAAGATATCAAGCGTTATGAAGAGTTACAATTTTTTTCTTAAACTAATAAACTAATGAACTCTTTAAAAAGTCTTAGTTTAAAAAAAAAACACTTAATAAAGCTGGCGTTGAATTGCTTCTCCTATTTCTGACTAAATCTACTTTTTATTCTTTTAATTAATCACTTCTTTTAATAAATAATAAATAAGTATGCCATTGAAAATATTTCAGAAGAATATTTCGTTGTAAGGAAATTTATATTCCTAACTTAAACTACATTAAATTCCTTGTCGTTTTTATTTTCTATCTATGAACATTCAATTTATTTTTTCCGTGATTGAGATATATTTTTCAGAGATTTTGTATGCTTTAATTACTATCAAGAAGTAAATGTTTAACAATCAATTAAAATTAAACAATGCTAAAAGGAAAAATAAATACGACAGTGAAAAATAATTGGAATAATTATATACAAAAAACGCTTTAAACAAAATTTTAAAACTCGTCAAATTTTTATTTTGTTTTGAAAGACTAAAAATTAGCTGTTGTTGTTTTTATCATTATCATAATAGATATTCTTGTCACAAGAACTTTACTATTTTAGCCAAACAATGTTAATTGGATTATATTTTATTATGGAACTTAAACTTAAATATTTTCTTATAAACTCTATTCTCTGAAGCTTTTTTTATGATCAGAATGATAATTAATTTTATAAGACATTACTTTCATTGTTATAGAATATAAATGCGTGTTTAATTTCCATGCAAGTAACATACATATATTGTGAAAGAGCTATCTTTTTATAATTATATAAATCCTAACTTTGAATCCCACTTCTCTACAAAATTGCATTTATCAAAGTGTTACAAAAATATTTTGTTTATGAGACGTGCTAGCTTAAACAATTTGTGAGATAACTGTTATTTATTTAAATCTTAAAATAATGATTTTATTTTGTATTATTTTAATCATTTTATCCTCTCGGTATAGTCTCAGAATTTTGAAAGGGATAAATATGCGAAATTAGTTAGCGTCTTATAACATTAAAATTGTTTGAATATTCCATCCTTTTGCTTCGTTATGCATGCATTTGAAGGTGCTTTATACGAACATCCCCTCAGAATCTTTATTTTCTTTTAATAAATGTGTAATTCAAAATTTTTTTTCTCGTTCTTCTTTAGTTTATTATTTGAGTACACATAGTTCTTAATACAACGTTGTTTTATTCCCATGGGATTAGTATTTTTAAAATTGTATAGATTTTTAACTCATTTTATGTTTAGAGAATATGGTCATAATAATCATGATTATTTGATTCTTCAAATGCTCAAAATGAAAGTAGCAATTTGTAAAATAAAGAAATTTGTCATTCTTTTTTAAGAAATTGAACCCGATTGCGAGCCCTATTATATTAAACTTGTGGACCCTGCAAACTTAGTACTGTGCGGTTCTTGAAATGAATAAATAAAAAAGCTAAATTTTAATGTTGGTGCATGTGTACGTTTCCCGTTCAACCGTATAGAAGTCAAGTTCTACCAACTCCGCCCGGAATAAAAAAGGGTTACCATAAACGAGAAATCCGATCTTTTAGTAGTCCGAACTCAGTGACATCTTTTGTTGTATTTTTCCTCGCTGTGCAGTTTTGTAGCAAGTACGTGGTAACATATTTCGTATTTAATCCCCACTGCGCAGTTTATGTTCTTTACGTCGGACTACTGAATTGGTCCGTTCAGAGGCCTTCCTTCGTTTAGAAGGTGTTAGTTCAACTCATAGAGAAGCTAGAGAGAAAAATAAAAAAAAACTTTATCAAAATCTGATAAATCATTATTGAGCAAGATAAAAATTAGAAGTTTAAATGTATTTCCGCTGCCTAAGTACATCGAGAGGCAGTGAAAGGCGATTTTTAAAAGTACTATTTAGTTTTTTCCTGGTATAAAATCAGTTTTGCAATTCTTAATATCCACCTAAATGATACGAGTGTTTTCAAAGTAGGACAAATCACTAACTTTAAATGTAAATTTCTTTTGTGGAAATAAAAAAAATTAAAAAATATATATTAAGGTTGGGAATTCTGAAATACCCCACGAGTAAATAAAATTTAACAAAAGCTTGTATGCTCTCATGCCTTATATTCTCATACCGTGAGTATTTGACTGAAATAAAAATTTCTAAACGTATTTTTAATATTTTAAAATTAGCTATCATTATAGAGAAGTGTCCAAAAAGAATTTCAATTAATACAATGGATCAATTTCTTTCATTGAAGGCATTTACATTAGAGAGACAGTGGCGACGTCAGTAATATTGAATCCAGCCTATATTTATAACTTCTTTAAATAAAAACACACTGCATAATTTATAAGGTACTGCGACAATTGGCAGTTCTTGCGTTATGACAGAAAATCTATAGGAACTAGTTATTTTGATGGTTTATTCGATTGTTATACAGAATAACGGAATCGTTTTATTTTATCTGTATGACCTTAAACACTTCATATAATTGCTAGATATATATATATATATATACAAACTCTCTTATGAATATAATTTATAAAGGGCAATATTAAAGTTAGAAATATTTTCTTTCCCATCAATTAGATATTTGAAAATGAAAATAAAAGGAAAACAAATGCAAAATGCAAGCACAGTATATGTCAAAAAATTTAATAAAAGGAATTTATATGGAATAAAAGTTACATAAATGATTTTTTAAATTGTTTTACTATGTGTCTCTACTGTGGCGGGTTGATAATTCATAATACAGTGGCGTTTGACGACTAGCTCTCTGTTTTGGAGAGTTTATTCTTGGCTGTAGCTGGTAGCAAACTTTTATTTCTTTTGAGATTTGCTACCTGAACTAAATAAAAGTCAAGAATCAAATTTTTTATGCGAAAGAAATGCCCATCATGAGAGGTGGGTGTTAAAGACGGGTGGATTGGAAAATTGCTGCCAAGTTAGCTCAGAGATGTGAACTATGGACTTCCATGAATAAACCTAGGTTCAATTCCTTACGGATGCTGAAGATTATAGAGGAAGAAGAATACAGGCAACTCTGTGGAAGTCCTCGACAAATGCAAGTTTGCTATGATTCTTGACCTAGGGGTACCCTTGTCTTCTGAGATGGGGTCAAACTTTAATATAAATCTAGCCACAAATCTGATAAGGATCATCTGTTCCACATTCGGGATAAAATAATATTCTAGACTGTAACGCGAAGTTTAAAGAAAATCGGCTGATTTCATTTTGAATTTATGTATCTCAGAATCTGTAATATCGATAAATTTCAAAAGGTGGGTTTTAGAGTAAAAAATTAAGAGACTAAATACTTTATATTTACTAACTTTTGTGCCCTTTTTTTATCGATTGAATCTAATATTAACCATAACAATATAATATATTAATAATATAACAATAATACTTTCCTACTTATTTTTATTTCTTTATTTCTATTTTTTTCCATATTTTCTATTTTTTTCTATTGTTGATTTTTTTAAAGACAGAGTTTCTTGTAATGAAAGTGTTCTGCCTTCTCAACCTCAGTTCATGCGAGGAAAGTGCTTGTAATTTCAGTTCGGTAACTAATTAAAGAATTTTTGCTTTTATCTAGATTGTCTTTCAAAAAGAAAACCATACTTGTAACAAATTCATATTCTTTTACAAATTTTATTTTTTCTTAAATTTTTCTTACTATTTATAATTTTTTAAAAATGAAGCACAACGTACAGTATAACGTTTGGTTTTTCCGATGATGCTGATCTGGTAATGAAAGGCTAGTAAAAATCTGATAAATAGAAAAATTATGCAAAATGGTGATTACAAAATCTTTTGAAACAAATCTTGCATAGCAATCTACTTTGCAAATTTTTCATAGCAATCTATGTGAAATCCTTTTATTTATAGATTGGAATTGATAATGCTAGGATAGTTTTTGGTATTTTATCGATTCAGTTGACATTTCGTAATGTCCCTTTAAGTCATTTTAGCAACATTCATTAAATTTTATATTATTATCGTTTGGTAATATATTTGAAACGAAACTAAAACCTCCCTCTTAGAACTCACAATTTATTATTTGATAAAAAAGGAAATTAAACCACAACACGGTTTAACACGAGTCTTAAAATATCTGAACACCTAATTTTCTTTTTGAATATTTTATCATACGACAATATAATTTGTCAATAGAAATAAAGTTCTGAAAGTCGTGAGATTCTAGAAACTCTCCATTAGGCACGACCGCCGAGAGCGAAAATAGAGAAATGGAGTTCTCTTCAAAACTCTTTTCTCAAATATTTTTTTTCTTTGGTGGCAACTTATTTTGCAAAGCAATATATGGTCTAAATTTTACCGGAAAACTTATTTTTCGTTCGCAACTTTTAAAAAAGTCAATTTCTTTTATTTTTTTTAAATCTTTCGTTCAATATCTTGTCAATTCTATCTAGCTGCAGAATGAAAAATTTTAGTGAATGAGTTGCATTAGCTTCGAAAAAATGTGTCCAACATGAAGTTACGGTTGATAGGTATTTTCGAAAATCCGGTCACAAAAGATTAAGTTTTGAAACATTTTAAATGAATATTTTACACATTTCATGGTTTTTTAAATTTTTGACACGTTTAAGGTTTGAGTAAAACAAATATTTTTTTTCTTGAGAAATAAAGGAAAAAGTGTCCTCTCCCTTCAGAAATCCTCGTACCCCCTAAGAACACTCTAGATAGCAGTACATCTGACTTCAGAGGTAAAAATTAAGCATTTTTGTATATGAATTTACAAAAGAAGCATCGCTGATTTAAGGGCATGAAACCATGGTAAATTACTTTTGTGGCTTTCACTGGAAAAAAAGTTTTTGTACCTTTGATTTCCGTCAGACTTTCTATATTTATGAGATACATAAGCTATGTATATCTTATACGAAGAAAATAAATTTTGCAATTTGTTTGCTCTTATAAATTAAATTATACCATTTTTAAAGTGAGGGTGTGCGATTCTCTAAAAGCTAGACATTTTTAATTCAAAAATTCTAAGAAGCTTTTTTTTAATTTCCAATGCCTACCTGTGTTAACATTTCGTCTATTCAGGAATTTACAGGACAGATTTGTTGGTCACTCTTTCTGGGGCACCATATTAAGGGGACCAACGTTGCTCCTTCAGTAAGGACAGATAGTACAGAAGCTGAAGGAACATCCATCCCTTGCCCGGGATTCGAAACCAGAACCTTTCTGATGCAAGGTCAGTTTCCTGTTCCCTGCACAGTCCTGTCGGCCATTCTAAAAAGCTAAAAGTGTTTTAAAAAATCTGAAAAAAAATCATACTTATACTTTATAAGGCACTTAAAGTAAACATAGGGTAGATAAGGAACAAAATTTTAGCAAACTGTTACTTCCCTCAGCTTTGAGCTTCAAATCTACGGACGAGAACAACAAGTGAATCTGAGTTTTAGAACAGTTTATCAATCGAGCAGAAAGTCTGAAATGAGCAGGGTAGCCAAGCGCGAAACCAAGCGAGAAACTCTTTTTTCCTAAAATTATAGAAGCATTTCTTACACCAGGAGAGTGATAGGAAGACTTATGGACGAACTTTTAAATGATACAATTTGGAGAATTAAATGATGAAAGAATTTCACTAAAATATTTAATCTTTAAGCATATATAGTTTATTGAGATACTTTTTAAATATTGAATGTTGGGATACAAATTTCAAAGAAATTAACTAAGTTTAATGAAAAGTTTTGGATTGGTCAGGAGATGAACATTTAGGTAATTTAAAAAAAAATTAGGAAATTGCTTTAGAAATTTTTTTAAAATGCATGAAACCCATAGTGTAACTGCTCGTGCTGTGGAAATTAAGATTACGTTTGTCTCTTATTGAGTTTATTAAAACATATAAAATAGAGCTCAAAACAGTCGCATAGAGATACACTTATACGAATAATAATTATTAAAATGAAATGAAACATTTGCTGGTATCACGGACATGGACACAACCTAGCATTTCATCGACTAGAGGTAGACTGAAAATATTGTGATGGCGTTTAGGAGGTTGGTGAATTTGGAAGGGAAGCAGCAATCTGAACTGCTGTTAAATCTGTTACAATGGGAAATTTATGACTTAAAAGTAAATAAAACAAGTAGCATAAAAAAGTAAATAAAGTCAATTCCAACTTAGATCAACAAAGAAAATCCTGATTTCAGTTACTTTTTCTTAAATAATTAAAAACAAATTCTCTCATATAAAACTTAAATTAATTAAGTAAGTTTAATTAATGCATTAATATTTGAAAAAAATTTATTAACATAAAGTGACATCCACTACAAGTTTAAAAAAATGTATTTGAACTTGAGTGACTGAATAAAAAGTTTTCCATTAAAGATTGAAAAAATATCTACATCTTGTTGTTTATTTTTCTTTATTTATAATTAAAGTATTTTCAATTTTTTTTAAATCGGATATTGGAGATTTATATTTTTTTAAATTTAAAATATGAACTCATACTAAATTTCTTACTACATTCATTTTGCTTAAATTTCAAATAAATCACTATGATAAACCCAAGAAAACTGTATTAAAAAACATGGGCTAAAAAAAAGTAAAGAAATAGCCTCAAATGTCAACAGAAATATCTACAGAAAAAATGAAATATCTATAATGTAAATCAACACAGGGATTAGTGTTTATTTATTCTCAGCAATATTTGTAAGAAAAAGAGAAAATGCTCATGATGCATTTTTTTCACAAAATTATGTTTTTCAATGCATTAAAAGAAAAACAAATGTTTTGTCATTTTTATTTTAATCAAACAACCCTTAGTAATCTTTCAAATCCTTATGTAAAGCTTACATCAAAGTTTCGAAACAATTAATAAGCTGAAATGCAAGTCACGAAATAAACAAAAATTGGAGAAAGAAAGTATAACTATAAAATTCTGTCACGAAATGTTTAAATTTTCATTCTAAAGTTATGGTAAAATAACCAGCAGCATTCTGTTCATCCAATTAATCGTTAAATTTACGGTAAAAAACATTTTTTTTTACATTTACGGTTTTGAAACCATTAACAATTCCTATTGTTAAAAAATCATGAAAAAAAACTGTGCGTTTTATTTTCCACTTACAACTATCATGGTTTCAAAACCATAAAAAAGAAGTTTAACAGGACAGTGCATATAGTTTAGTAGCTATATGGTCGATTAGTAGTTACTCTTAAAGAAGCCTTTCTCTGGACTATATTTATTAAGTCACGATTTTTTAATAATAAAAAAAGCGTATTATTATTAAATCTTTAAGAAACAGCTAAAAACATACTAAAAATTTCTTCTTAAGGCTGGTCATTCCATAAAAAGTTAAAGAAAAAGCCCTGTATAAAACTTTGGCTTGATTAGGGTATAGCACTTAGTGCATTCCTTTTAAGAAAAACTTGTTTCACGAACTACTGTAAGAATACAAAGCATATAGCAGTAGTATGAAAATAAAGCATAATTTTTTTTAAAAAAAGAAATGCTTTTGAATATGCTAAATATACAGTAATAATTGTAATGATGTTTACTTTTGTTAATAATGCAGTAGGGTGAACAGTACACGCATCGTATTATTTGTACAAGTTGACCCATTATGCCAGTTGACCCCAACTGTTTTAAACTTTTTAAATAGTAGATGTTTTTGCACATTTGGTCTGTAATTTGATCCTTTATTCTTTTTACTTTTAAAATGGTAGACTTTTAGTGCATTCAGTGTATAAGCTGAACGAAAATTCCAATTTAAAAAAAAATAGCAACTTAACAACTAAATAAAATTCTTTTATTTAAAGATATGCAAAATATAATATTTAATAATTTCAAGAAAGAATAATATTTATTTTTTACTCTTTTAATATAGAAGTTTTTTTTTAATTAAATAAATTAAACTCTTCAAAATGTTTCCTAAATCCCAAGCATTTAACTCGTTTTTTAAGAGATTGACTTTAAATGCCAGATCATTCAGGGTCGATAAAAAATTTCGATGTATTGTTAATAAGCAAATATTATTTTAAAAATGTAGTATTTGCAATTCAATGGGCATCAACAAAAATAATACTTCGTGGTACTCGAAAGAAGCATGAAGTCAAATACCCAGTAAAGTACTATGACAATGACAAGGAAAAATCATGATCTAAAAAAACTTTTTTTTTTATATAAAAGTTCTGATTGTGTTATAATAGCGTTACTTTATTATGCTTGTATTTGGTTATGTGAAAAATTATGCTAATGTGAATAATTGGACCGTCCAACTTTCATTGCAATTTTAGGGTTCATAAAGTCATCTTATACACCGAACAATACGTAATTTAAATTAACACTGGAGAGCAATTTTCTGGGACACTGGAGAGTTTTCAACAGATCGTAGATACTTTTGCACAGCTGATTTCAAATCTGCAACAGGTTTCTTCTTCCAAGCTCGATTTCTTTTTAAAAGGACAAATTTAGTCTAATTTTATAAGAAATATTACAATTTAAAATCGTTAGATATAACAGGGGGTCGTGTAAATGTTGTGACAAACTTCTAGGGGAGTTAAGGCACATCATCAATTAAAAATCGTACTCAGAAATGTCGTCATACGTTACTAGGGCTTTTACCTATTATAAACTGTTTCTTCGCGTGCTTCTGAACAGGTTATAATAGGTAAGAGTCCCTAGCTGAATACGATGACATTTTCGGACATAGGTTCCTATACAATTTTTAGCCTGATTATATGTTCTATCTCCCGTAGAAGTTTGTCACTGCTTTAACGAAGACCCTTTTTTATATATAACGTTTTATCATGGTACATTTAAACAAAAAGTGCTATTTGAAAAAAATTGTAGTGGTAGGTGCGAAACTAATTTCAGATTTGAAATCCCCACACTCAAATTGAGCAAGACTAAGTATATTTAGAAATGCAACGAAATATTTGTTATCCTGTGTAACTCAAAGAGAACCTGTGTTAATAAATAGGTTTTTTTCAATAAATGAGTAAACGTTATTGAATCAATGCGTCAGCGATTAGCACCCACTTTTGAATGGCAGTTTAAAGAAAATGATTCGCTACATTTTCATTTGTAGGTTTGAAGCAGCAATTTAAAAATTATGAATTCAATAAATTTCGAAAAAAAAATGAGTAACAGTTTTGTTTACTTTCAATTAGTTTTAACATGGCAGTAATTCTGCCCGATTTGTTCATATTATCTGTTTAAATTTTAAATAATTGTTAATTTGAAATAAAGTTTCAAATTAACAATTATTTAAAATTGCATTTGCAAAAAAATTTAAGTTTTTGTCGGTGAAGTTATAGAATATTATAGCATGAGAAACGTATACATTATTGCTGAAATTAAAAAATTCTATCTCATAAATATTAAGCATTGCAAAATTATAATTGCATTTCAGTATTTCCAGTTGAAACTCATTTTAAAAAGACTCAATGAATAAATTTTAAAGGAGCTATTAAATGGTATAAATTATCCCAATTCTCAACTTTTCCGTTTCCTCCAATTCAACAAAAGCTCATTAATATTTTTCTCAAAAAGTACTTTAGAAACAACCATCTTTCAAAGAACTCGTTATTTCACAGGAAATTTCGCCATGCTCTGCACAATTAGATTTTTTGAGAACTACGCAATAGAAACTACGTTTAAACTGATAAATGGTTTGCTGAAAATAAAGCTGCACTTATAATTTTAAGTTTTAAAATAAAATAGAAATTGATTTTTGCATTGATATTTTCATTTAAATTGCGCTCATTTCATTAATCATTTAAAATAAATGTTTTTAAATGTATATGCATTGTTTATGTCAATAAAAATATTAAAGATAATTATTTTTAACAAATGTACATACGCTGTTTAATTAATACGCTCACTTTTGAAATCTTCAATATAAAAATTTTCCACTTCTAATATTTTCAAGCACCAAATCAAAATAATGTAAAAGTTTCCATTACACCATAAACATTTTTTCAGAAGGATGTAAAGTTTTGTAAGAATTTATGTTTCGTAAACAAACATTTACGAGCACTAAATTGAACATATCATAATAATTATATTATAATTAGTATAATATAATTATATTATAATTAGTATAATATAATTATATTGTAATAATTATATTATAATTAAATTATAATAATTATATTATAATTAGTATAATATAATTATATTATAATTATTGTATATTAATCATAAATATTATTTAAACTGATTATAGCATACGTCAACAACATTTAAACTGATTAATAATTACATTATAGCACACGTTCTTATTAAATGTATTGAAAAATGTAAAATCGAAATAATTTGATAAAGAAGAAAGTGTTCCATGGGTTTTCTAGTATAACACTCAAATGCGGATTATTTTTATTGAAATCCTTTTGCATAAATTCATGATTGTTCTTTTTGTATTCTAAGAGAGAATTTATTGCAAAGAGAAAGTTTTACAATAGGGAGAGCGAAAAACGACAAATAAAAAATGAAGGTCAGTTTCCGTGACGCAGTGAAGACTGTTCTAGAAACATTACATATAGTATTAATAAGTTGCACAACCTATTTAGTTACAAAACAAGATCTTGTTTTTTATGAATAAACATAGAAACATATCTTTTTATAACAACAGGATAGCCCAGAATCTGAAAAAAATAGTCGGAATAGTTAATAGCCTGATGAGTCCCTCAATGATAGTTTTTATTTTGGTGTGAGTTTTTAAATTTTAAACTAATAAATGAAATTTAGAAAGAAGTTCGCACATTTGTAAAACTTGTTTGTTTGAAAACCTATTCAGAATAGAAATGATTTATTAAAACTATTTTTTTTTTAAATTTTAAATGAAAGGTCATGGAAAACAGTTTTAAACTGTAGAATTTTGAGCGATAACATTAAAATTCTAAACGAACAATTACATAGTTTGGAAGGGGAAAATGTAAAAATACGCGTAACTTTAAAACTAGTTTCCCAATTTAGTTTATCTTTCAATTTTAACTAAATTGCAGGAAAATTTAGTTTAAATTCAATTACACTTTTTTTATTTACTATTTAGTTTAAGAAATAATAAATTCTATAGATTACAATTTAAAATTGTATGAAATTTTTTTTAAATCTAATTTATAACATATAGGATTTTTACGAAGTCAAAACAAGGTTTTAATTTTTATTTTCCAGTTTTAAATTTTTTTTGGTAAGCGTGTTTTAAAATTTAATCCGGACAGGTTTTATTTAGACACTTGAATCCAGAAGTACTATTACAAAATACAAAAATATTAAAGAGTTCAGGCAACTGATTTAGGGTAATCTAACTCTAGAGATTATTTAAATAAAGAATACAATTATTAAAATTGTTTTAAAAAGTGAGTAAAGGAAGTTTAGTTTCCTAAAAAGTCAAGATAATATTTGGAATTTTATCAAATATACATTTACTTTTGTTTTAGAATTTAAAACGGAAAACAAAATTTCAATTGAAGAATCTTTTAAATTAATTTTTTTTCAAATGAACTACTTGAACTAAATAATACAATACAAGAGAAAATACTTTGATGATTGAATCAACAGTTATCTGCATTTGAAGAATGGTTAAATTAAAAAGCTATCATTCCTTCCATTAACCAAAATTCAGTAAATCTGATAAGATATTTTAAATAAATTGAACGCAAGTGGAAAAAAAAGTTAAGTAAAAACTACATAGCTTTTGATCTAGATTTTAACTCTCGTGTTTATTTTACAAGACACATCTAAAAAAGTCATTCTCTACAAAATTAATTACTCCCGCATTGTTTATCTTAAAACTTTTTCAAAAATAAATTAAGAATTTCTTTTAAAAAATACGTATGCAGCTAATTGAATTGTTTATTTCTTTTTATTTAATGCTTCTAAAGTGACGTCCATTAAAAGAAAAAAAACTTCTAAATGCAATTCAAATTCGTATCATACTTACCTTTAGCCGTGAGGTAAATAGGACTGGTAGAATTAATCCTGATCGTCTACATTCTCTAGCTTCAAAGATTGCATTTTAAAGTTGAAAGGAAAAACATGTAAAATAAAGAAACAAAAGCTACGAAGGCAAAAACAAGTCATTCTTTAATCCCTCAAAGGCAATTAGAAGCTAAAAAGTGTGTTATAATAATGTTTTGAAAAAGGAAAAAAAATCTTAAATATTTAAGAAGCAAATCTTTTCCATTTGATTGTAAGATGATGGGCTTTGGCTTCGATATTTTCACTTTCGCTTTACAGTGATGGCTTTTAAATAACTGTTGAACGTACTTGTAAATCCGTAAAAGGTGCTTAAATTTTTAATGATTTTGGCGATAGCTAAAGCAAACAGAATGACGAAGATTTGATGTATAAGCCGTAAAATGTCTGTAAATATATTACTCGAGCTCTTTCAAGAAACCATTTGACAAACATTTTCTTTCTAATCTTTGATTTTCAGGTAACAAGAGTAAAGCCTTAAAGAGGATTATACAGTTTGAAGTACTAAAAATAAATGGAAGAGAAGTTTTATCTTGAGCATAAGATAGATTTAAAAGATAAATTATAGTATTTATTTTCTTTTTTCTTTATATCTTCATATTTTTTCATGGATATTATAATTTTTTAAGCGAAAGTATAGACATGATAAATCATTTTAATTTAAGATTAGAAGCGCTTGGTGAAAATTTGCCTTCGTAGGCACGTCGAAAATTTTTTGAAAGGTTACATTTTTATTGCACTTTGAAATGACTTTGTATCTCAATTGATATCTAGTTGATATTTCATTTATCTCTAACCAAAATGTAGGATAAATAAATTGTGTTGATGAGAAAAAAGATCAAGAAAATTATTATTAATTTACTTAAATGGGTAATTTACAATTTTAAAAAAAGGCTAATTTATGAAATAAGTGAAACTTGTTGTTTGCTATTTTACAGTTCTATTTAATACAAAATAAGTTTCACTGTGAATTTATTGCACGGTTTTTAATAATTTTCTATGTCATGAAGTGCAAATAAAATAAATGTAGATTGCTTGTGGATAATATGTCATTAAGTAACTAATTTTTGAAATCTATCTGAAGCATGGACTTATTTGGTTTTAGTTTCTCTTTTGAAATGTGTTTCTATAAAAGTAAATTATGTAAATTCAACGGTAAAAGAAATTTTAAAAAAACCATATATAAAACTGATAAACATTGAAAACTGCATTATTGTGGTAAATATTGACTCTGCGTTGGTAATTTTTTTTCTGGTGCGTTGAACTTCTAAAAGCATTCTCTTCTTATATAATACAACCGAGAGAATCATTAAATAATAAGGAAATTGAAATTATTCTAAATTTTTGATTTTCTTTTCATGTGGTTAAAAGTTTTGTTCAGAATTGAATAAGGTTAATTAATATCGATTTATTAACCATTTTTTAAAAATCCGTACGGAAGCGTTGTTCACAACTAGTTTTAATTAAATAATTTTAAAAAAATGTGATAATAATAGACAAGGTGCATTGATAGTACCCTTTTGCTGAAGATAATGTATATGTTCGGAAAAAAGTTTACTTTATGTGCTACTGAAGTAACAAATAATTTTTATTATTTCTATAAAAAAAATAAAGTACAACTGTTTATTAAAGACACAGGGGATAAAAAATAAAATCGCAAAAATTAATTGCTCCATAATAAACACTTCCTCAAAGCAAATGAAAGAAAAAATCTACTGCAACTCAGTTTTTTCGATCGAATTTCAGAAAAGAAAAATAATAATGACAGAATTTCTTTTGAATTTTGTTTTAGACTTCTGCTTGTTTTATTAGGCAAACAAAGAAATTTGCGCAGTCTCAAAAATTAACTCTTAACTTCTTTACTTCAAGTTTAAGTAAAAAATATTTGAAATAAAATGTGCAGCCTTTATTCAATTTTTATTGTTTTTAAGTTCATAAGTATTGATTAAATGTAAAAACAAAACTTCGAAGCATATAAAATTTCTGCAATACTTTTGACTGAATTTAAGAAGCGTGCAGTGGAATTAATTTTAATTATCTATTATTTTTCCTTGTGAATTGAAAGGATGAAGAAGTTATGAAAAATACGAAAACTAAAAATCTTTAAAACAAATGGATATTAAAAAAAAGCTTTTTATAATCCATTTTAAACAATTAGAACGTAAAAGAAGAGTAAAATAAAGAGTGTTTTGCTTGAAATCATTAAACAACTAGTTCTAGGATTTCAGCATTTTTTCCCCCTTTAACTTTTTCCTTATATGAAACACTTTTTTTCTTATTTTTAAGTGATTGCTTTCCGAAGGAGCCATAAAATGTAAAGACGTTACGGGTAGGTAAGTTTTAAATTTAGTTTGATTTAGAAAATGTAAATAGAATCTTTGAACGCGTTGTACAAACTCCACCACGCGATTTGTAATTATTAAAAGGTGATCAATTCAAGCAACTATTATTCTTGAAAATTTAATTTAATGAATAACTTTGGGAAAATAAAAATCACCTCTTTTTTAAAATATACTAAAGTTTCTAAAAAGAAAATCATATTATCAAAATCATCTTTGGGATAGTCGTTTGGATTAATCAAAATTAAAAAATTAAATCATGATTAACGATATGATTTAAGAAGTTAGTAATGTGCTAACAAGTATTTTAAGTATTTTTTCCCTATCATTGCCGTGAGCAAAATCAATTCAAATAAGTTTTTCACCTTTCGGGTAAATGACAAATGTATTATTGTTAGTCACCCACCCACTCACTGACCGCATCACTGGCTGCAGTCAGTGAAATGGGTGTTCAACTACTTGGAACAGCCTGCGAAAGAACCAAGTGTGCACTATATCAGTTCTTACTAAACTGTTCTAGAAAGCTAGTCTTCGCGCGCAGGTTATTGGGTTGCAAAAGCGGGGCCCTCTGCAGGAGATAAAAATTGCGATGGCATGTCTTCGGGTCATCCTCAGGGATGCTTCTCTGATCATCACCAATAGCTCATTGAAGGTCCGTGGTAGCTCAGGGGATTGAATGTTCACCTTCCAGTGAGGTGACCCAGGTTCGAATCCCAGCAGTGGCTGGTTGATACGAATTCTGCTCCCGGCTCGCACCGTTCACAGTGCTGACGTAAAATATTCTCTGTGGTTGACGAACCCTAGGCTACAATTCCCCTGCTGTCAGTTAAACCACAAACCATGAGAGGTTTGTGGTCTTCCTCTACATGTAACGTAAATGAGGGTTAGTTCCAACAAAGTCTTCCACGAAGACAAATTTTTCCTAATACCTGATCCAGGAGTTCCTTTGTCTTCCTGATTGGGTTCAACATTACAAGGTTGACGAGATACACTGTGGTAGTCGTATACTAAAAATTGCTTCGGCTGTTCAGCAACGAGTTCAAAATGAAGTGAAAAATAGCTTATTAAAGGCATATTTAATGCGACGTTACCAACACAACAAAGTACTACAACTAAAATATTTAAACTTTGCTTTGCGAGAAAAACAAAGCATTTTTTGCTAATATATGATGTAAATAAAGTACTGCTACTTACCACAACATTGATTATTTGATTACGAAATGTGCTGTTAAAAATTTGATTACGAAAAATGCTGTTTTAAATTTTGCTGTTAATCCACCCATTCCGTCAAACATTTTCTCTTTCACTTTATTATATAATTGCTATTAAAGAGCCGTTGAAGTGTTTAAAAGATGCATTAAGAAAGCTTATGCTTAAATTGCTCCCTTGGCGCACAACTAGAATTATAAAGAATACTACTGGAACTAGAATTATTTAGAGAAATAATAATACCTTATGGGAGAGAGAATATGCATAACATTAGCTCCCCGTTAACAATAACACCAGATGGATTAATTCTAATCTTCTGTTTACATAGAATACCAGTAAAGATTTAAAAAAGATTAAGTAAATTAACATTTAATTTGCTTGAAAATCTAATATCCGTGATGTGATGAATTAAGTAGCATTAATGAATTAAATAGTATGCATCCTCGCTTAATTTTCAATCACATTGTATTTAGTGATATTATTCTATTTAATGTTTAAGTTTTATGCTATCAATTAAAACAAGTTAGTTCAAGCAATTGCATGCATATAATTTTAAACACGGTGTGAACTTCATATTTTTAAATAAATCAAAATCAGTTTATTCCTAGTCTGATTTGAATAAATAGGAAGTACGCAACTAAAATTCCTCTAAATTAGCTATTATAAGATATTTAAAATTAACTGATTAAACCTGTGAGGAAGTTTAAAAGAAACACAGACTGGAAACTTCTTGTAAAAGTTCAAATGCAAATGGTATTATAATAATTACTGTAAAGTTAAAAATCTATTAAATCCAGAAGAATTTGATTAAAAAGTAATTTTAAAATATTGTAAACATAGCTCATAAGCTTTGCTTAGTTTACGACATAGAAGTGTCCTAAAGACAATTTATTTAACCGAAACACTAATGTTTGAATTTTCCTGTAATTTGAATCTACCATATAAAAAGTTTTCCGTAATCATATTGCACGGAAAGACATAATCTGGTTTTGATTACCACTAACGAATTCAGAATTAAAAAGAACTTCAGTTTATTCCATTACAAGTATAAATCGAATTAGTTTTGACTATAAACTTTATAATGCAATTTCATACCGGGCGCAGTTTTGGATGAAGAAATTCAGAATAAGTTCTTTTATTCAAATAAGTGGATAGGAAAGTATAATTATTATGGCGGCGAAATGTTTTTCTTGGATTGAAATTATTTTAAAGAAATGCAGCAATTTGATTTAATTTAAAGAACATTTTAATTTGTTGTCCATTGCAATAATAATGCATTAATGCAACTACTTAAAAAGAAATTTGTAACTTCATATCGACCATAAAATACAATTTTACATTCTAAATATTGGTTTAAATTATTTTATTAGTTATAAAATTTTAATTTGCTTTTAAAACAAATAGGAATTGATACTTAGTTTCAAATTTTTATTACTTTTGCTTCTGTTTGTTTTATTCCATTATGTTTTTTGTTTTCATTATGAATTTTAAAAAAAATGTCAACTCTAATTCAAGAGAATGCAAATTTGAGACTTTTTTCATTTTTTTTAAAGCGTGAATGGCAACAATTCTTGCTTAAAGGTATACGGAGTTCTCCTGAGGTAAAGAACTCTTTATTTGCATAATGATGAGAATACTTTCTTCCATTATTTTATGGTTTTTTATAGTTTTCTTTTATTCCATGGCTTATTTGTCATTTTTCCTATATTATTGTTAAGCTATTTGTTTCAATTTACCTCAATGAAATGATTGGATTGTTTTTTCCTTCGTTTTTTTTAATGGGATGAATGTTAAAGAAAATAAACTGATATATTTTTTTCTTAGCACGACCAAGTAAACTTTAACTTTATTTGATTATTTTTAACATGTCTGCATTTTTTAAAACTATTTTTATGTTGAATAAGCCTATTTATATGCTTGTCCATGCATCAATTTTTCAACAAAGAGAATAAATTTTAATATATGCATTGCTTCCTATGCAATTAAATTGGCAACGCTATTATATATATATANTTTGACCAATAGTTAACCAGTGATATATATATATATATTGAGTCATGTTCTCACACATTCCTTTCTATAGCAAATCAATATGATATTTCTTTTTTTCTTTTCTCCTTTTTCATAATCAAATACATTATATGTTTTTAACATGAGAATATAAATTTTCTAAAGTCTCTTCATTTTAGAACTTAGTACCTCATATTCATAACAACTATTTCTTTCCATTTTCAGTTAATGCGGACTTGTTTAGAAATAGGGGTTAATTAAACTTCGAAAAATGTGTTTTTGTGATGTTACGGATGAGTATTCTTGCTATTCGCCTATAATCTTAGTAAAACTGAAATGTTTTATTTTAAGTATGTGCTTTTAGCCTATACGGATTGTAAATTGAGCTTTTTACTATGTCGAAATTCCTCCCAAACTCTGTTATTGCTGCAATTACTAAAAGTAAATTGAAGCTTTTCGATTTGGAAAGATAATTAGCGTTACATCACTTATGATTCTCCTAGTTATTATTATTATCAATAACTTATTAATTTATTATTTGATTTAATGCATAATATATAAAATGCATATTCATAAGTCATAATAAATTATCTTTGCAATGACCTTGCTCTAAATTTCGACCATTTTCAACAATGCTTTTTTTCTCTCTATTTAATATTGCTATCAACAAAATTTAGGAAATGATTATTTGAATGGAATATTCAGTTTTATGTTCATTTTGTTTGTCGTTGACTCTCCCAAACTCATCAAATCCGATTATAATTAAATAAATTCAACCCGTTCACATTCAATCCCATTTTATTGTTATATATCTGCTTGGATTATAAACGATTCCGTTCAATTCAACTACGTTTTCAAGCAATTCGAATAATATAATGGAATACAATGAATAAAAGCTCAAGCAATGTAACTAACAGAGATGGATGATCATTTTGGAACTTTTACAAGCTCCATTATCTCTTTCAAGACACACGAGGAAAGATAGATAAATGTTGTAGGCTATTTTTTTTAAAAATGCTCCAAGCTAAAAGTCAAAAGTATTTTCAAATAGCCTAATATTTTCCAGGCTTCTTACGATCAACAAAGATACCTTTAAGCTTATTAAAAATCCTAAATTTTACTCACAAACCCCACATCATTCTTTTGGCGTATTGCAATGATTATATTATGATGTAGACGAACTGGTTAGAGATGTATTGCGAATGTAAATGATTCAGCAATGAATGGTAAATTTCTCATAGGTCTAAAAATATTTGAGTTCATTATAATATACCTATAAATTAGAAAATGTAGGAGACTTTTCCAGTTTTCTTGGCGCATGGTAAAATGATGGCAACAATTTAGAAAAGGACGAATTTTCCAATTAAGCATATTCTACGACTTATTTACAACAGGAATCACTTTAGTACTAGAACTATCGAAGTGATTATTTTGATCACAAATCAACTATGAAATGAGTTAAGTACTAAAATAATTAAACCAAGTTACTTGACTTACGTAACTTTTCCTAACTTTTTGAGATCTTTAAAAGCATTAAAATTTCATTAGAATACACGATGAACATATGAAATGAAGATTTACCTAGAACACCAATTTACGATTAAAATTATCACTATGGAGATTTGAGTGAATTACTTTGATTTAGCACAATGTTTCTCGTCTATTACTTATTACCCATTGGCAAAATGGGTCTTGTTTTGGGTTTGATGGAGCGTTCAACTTATTTGGACATCATCACACTTTTCAACTGTGTTCAAGAGGAATAGTAAGCAGTGCGCATACGTCGTCATTGCATGCGTTGCTCTGGCGACCGCTGCTATTTTTCGTTTTATTTTCACTAGCAGGCATATTTAATGTATTTACATAATAATAATTTAAAGTATTTTTATATTCTTTTTAATATTAACTAATAATTACTGTCTTGACTGGGATTTCAATATAATTATGAGTACTGAAGATGGAAAAGTATTTTGTGAAGTCTTGAGGCACGTGCATAGGCAGGATTTGAAAACCAATTCGACGACAAACATCAGTTGAGACAGTTTTTGCAAAACATGATTCGAAATGATGTGGCGTTTAAAGGAGTCAATTTAGAAAGAAAAAGCCTTTGACCAATAGTTAACCAGTGATCACAACTTTTTTAGTATTTGATTCAGATTTGAATCCTAGAATTGACTATCCAGTTTTTAATAAATATTTTTATTTGGGCATAAGCCTGACTAGATAGTCACTGTAAGATTTTTTTACAAAGGAAATCCTGTTTCTGCTCGATGCTGATCTCCAACAGGTAGCAATTATATACTCAATTGTCAATTGTTTCTATTCAGATCGGATCGAGATATGAGCTAGCAAACAGTTTGGAACAACTATCCGAAGAAACGTAAATTTTTGTGAAAAATTAAAATTTGTATTTTGAATTAGGTAACACTAATAAAATTCAGTAACTACTCTTACCATAAAAAATTACGTACGTTAAAAATTTATCCAGTACAGGGGAAAAAGACAATGATATTTTGATTAAATTTCTGGCTGGTTTATGGTACTTAAGACCAGATATTTTTCTGAGCAGTCTGATACATCTAGGAAAAGACAACGACTTAAGTAGCCTGATAAACATGCCGTTACGTTCCTTTGAAAGAAAGAAGAATTGTAATGGAATTATTTTTACTACAAATTCACGTTTTAAAATATATTTCTAAAGTTGTTGCCATACGATAAATTATAGAGAAATCTGATCAGTTAACAAACCTTCAACTACCTTGGATTTTTTTATTGAATTGTTTTAGTACATGATCAAAAAACTCTTTTTAGATATAACTGTAAACTGAAAACAATCTTGTATCCTGAGTATTATGCGTAATTATGGAAGTTTTAACAAAGTTAATAATCCTAAAACTAGCTTCCCAGTTTTACGGATTTTTTTACAGTGTATATATAACTCTTCACAAGTTTCTCAAACTTTATTTGAGATTTACCAACTAAGTGAGATTGCTGCAAAAAAAATAATCTGTTGACTTTTCTAAAGTAATAAACGCCGTCTATGGTCTTTCTGCCGACAAGAAACAAAACTGATTGGTCTATAATTGGTTTATAATTATAACAGGTCTATAATTTGTATGTGGAAATTTCTAAGAAAGTTTCATTAGTCTTTTTTTTATTTCGAATCCTATGTTAATATCTACAGTGGTATGTAACTGTTTTATGATGTTATTATTTCTCCTAAAAAAAGATAGTCATTTTATGTATTAACAATAATACCATTAAATATACGGTGCAGCGTTTAAATTATTAAGAATAACTTTTCTATCCTTTTGTTATTGCATTTTTGCTAAAAATCACATATTTATGCTCATATTGTTATTGCGGTTAAAGTGACCACAATGGTAGTTCAAGATAGGTAAAACTGTCAGTCTAGTATTAATTATAACAAGACTTTAACTTAAGAATCAATAAAAAAAGGGAAGACAGATTTGAAAAGTAAGTCTTTATAGTTAGTAGAAGATAAAAGGAAGGTCTGATCCATTTTCTATTATTTCCAATCAAACAAATTATCTTCCAAGGTAATCAAAAACACTATCTGTCCCATTCAGGTCTGGTAATCTGGGTAGCTAATCACAAAACTCCAGCGAATTACTTCATGTTCTAGAAAATCCTCGACCTGATTATTTCTACGTGGCCTCGCGTTGCTGTCAGTTAAAATTAATTGAGAACTGATTCCCTATAAGAGCAAACATATAGCTCCAAGAACACTTCCCTATGCTGAAACTAATTGTTGTGCCTTTTATAGAGACATGGAAAGGCCGTGGAAGACAACGAACGTGAAGCCTTTGCACATAATTAAACTTTTGCTCCCATAATGTGTCGTTAAAAAATCATTGGCCAGCTCGATATTCAAGTATCAACCAAAAACATGCTATTTGCTCTACGATTCCCAAGAAATCGATAGTTTTGGAAGTAAAATTTAGATGGTCTGTGAAGACTATTTTGGATGATATGACCACCTCATATTTTTGATAAAAGCACTGTAAGAGTGTAAAAAAAAAGTTCCTGGAACTCTTCCTTTTTGAGTTGGAAGAAGGATTATTCCATCTCTGGTTTTTACCTCTCTATTGCGATGTTTGAGAATTTGACAGAATAAAAATTTAATTCCCCTAACGCATTGCAGTTGGGTGGACAGATTCCTTACTAGATTTCCATGACAATTTTCATCCGCAAGAAGCGGCACTGTTTTTTTTTCTGAGAAGAGACTTTTTGCAATTTAAGTTTCTTTCTTATAAAGCAGTAGAACAAGTTTTAGGTTTCTTTGCCTCATTCAATAGAAATTACTTACTCATTTCTTTCAAATTTCTTGTTTCCATAAACATCTGTTATCAAATAATGTGCTTTTACAATTTTACAACTCCAATTCAAAATATTAGAATAATGATAAATAAAGCACATAGTGGTTTGAGATATGCATTTATTTTGGTAAAAATGAATACCTGAGAATTTTGAAGCGTGTTATCACATTCTACATGTTTTGTAGATGAACATAACATAAATAAATTATTATGATATTGCAAAAGTTTTTACAATGAATTTTTTCTAAAAATTCAAAAAATTAGAATAATTTTCACAGTGGTTCAAAAAATTAGAATAACATGAACAAAAATAGCATAATTCATTTAAATGAAATCTGCATGAATAGTTAATACTTAGTGACATCTCTCTTAGCTTTAATAACGTCACGCAAACGATTTTGCATACGATGCACTACTTTTTTGCAGTCATCTTTGCTGATAGTTGCCCAAACGGATTTCACGCTTTCTATGAGTTCATTTTTGTCCCTTGGAGCTAAATCCTGAAGGCGTTTTTTCATTAAACCCCATATATTCTCGATGGGGTTCAAATCGGGTGAATTGGCCGGCTAAGGAAGTAATTTGACTTTATTGTTAGTAAGCCAAGTAGTGGTGGCGTTTGACGTGTGGCAAGATGCAGAGTCTTGTTGGAAGATAAAGTCATCCTCAAATAGATCTTCCGATGACGGAGTCATAAAATGTTCAAGTACCTCCTTGTGTACTTCAGAATTTACTCTTCCTTTCAAAATGCACAGCTTTCCTAAGCCCTCAGCACCCATACACCCCCAAATCATTACAGAAGTGCTAAACTTCACTGAGCGTTTCAAGCAATCTGTGGTAAAAGCTTCTTGCTTGCAACGCCAAACACGGACACCCTGATGACCGTGGGAAACGCAAAACATCGATTCATCGCTAAAAAGTACGTTATTCTAGTCCTGAATACCCCATTGCAATCTGTCTTTGCACCACCTCACTCTGGCTCGTTTTTGCTTGCGTGTAAGTAGCGGCTTTTTCTTGGGCACACGTGATTGAAAATCAAGTTCATGGAGTCGTCGTAGTGTGGTAGATGTTGAGGAATCCACTCCTTGTTCTCTCCACTTTCTACTTATGAATCTCAAGCTCTTGAAGCGATTTTTAGTGACGACACGTTTCAGCATTCTGTCTTGTCTCAGTGTGGTTATTCGCTAACGACCACTATTTGAGCTATTATTTTTAAAACTTTAATTTGTAGAATAATCTTTTAAAATTTTACTTATAGTTCCTTGAGAGCAATTTACTTTTTTGGCAATCATTTGTTGACTAATTCCCTCATTGCGTAGAGTCACAATCGCTGTCTTGGTAGTGTCCGGTATGTCTTTCGTTCGACCCATTTTAACTCCCAACTAACTAAATCTGATTTTCAAACGAGCCTTTATACGCGTACTAGCTCTACATTGGCGCAACTTATGCAAATTTTATGATTAACGTTAACCAATCACACAATTTTGCAGATATTCTAATATTTTGAATCGCCTCTGGAAATATTCTAATATTTTGAAAATCTCTAATACATCTTTAGGCGCGTGTGAACAATAATATCATACGCCAACTAATTGTGGACGGTTAATAATTTTTCCGTTCGCCACCGTTGTTTATTTTTAAAGATATCACGCATTTTATAAGGTAATACAATGCCTTTTTTGGTTAATCTAATATTTTGAATTGGAGTTGTAGTAGGGTAATGTGTATTTTAGCCTGAAAAAAATTTAAAATTTTTTTTTTTTAAAATGCTTTTTTAATGAAGTGGTCTAAGAAATACCTAGCTTTTCTGTTAAAGGAAACGCTTTCAGTGACATTTTGACGATTTATGTAACATTTGATAAATGTTACTGAAAGTGTTTGATCGATTCGAATTTCAGGTTGTTAGAATACTATGTAGCTTAATGGACACTGTTGATAGGCTTTTAGATAATAACAGATTAACTTATTATTCATTATAAGATTGTCTAAAATAATCGTTCTTAATTTGTATGTAAGTAATAACAAAAAAAGACGTCTAATAGCGCCTAAATTAACCAAAAAAACGTCTAATTCAAATTCCCTTCAGGCGATTTGCTTCATTTAAATAAGCACTAGTACCATGATTTAATTTAATTTATTTGCACCAAACGTTAGCGTAGAACATCCTTCACCCAATGTACGTAACATTTAGTGTAGTAGGGCTAATTCTCAATTTTGGTTCATGAAACTTTATATTCAGTTCAACTTGTCATCGTGTTTCTTTTAACTTAGTTTTTAATTATTCGATCATTAAAAGAAAATATACGAAATATGTTGGCACATAATTGCTTCATGAAGCTAGTAGTGGAAATTAATTAAATCATAACATAAATCGAAACATCTTAAAGCAAAATCAAAATTTTTCCCTTGCTTCAAATGTAAAAATAATCTTATATTCGGATTAAACATGCAACAAAGCTCTCAAGGTATGGAGAGAAAAAATGTTGTCATATTTTTATATGATTTCTTAAGCCAAACAAAACTGGCCAAGTACGCCATGGTTTGAAAGCTGTCAGAAGAATCTGGAGTCGGAGAGGAATTCTAACGGCTGCCGAATACATTGGCATTCAATTGGCTGCAGGAAGAAGGGTATCGTTGCGAAAAAATGAAAGGTAGAAAGGATATGAAAGCTAAATGGCTTTGTCAAATAGAATAAAAGATCTCTTCCATCCACCTTCATTCCCAACAAAAACTATCGTTTATGTTTTTCCTCTCTTTGGATGGATAGAGCTGCAAGCACCTCCGCTTCAGTCGATGAAATATTTTACCTGAAAATAAATAACTGAAATGACGAGTTTTGAAAAATAAATTAAGTGAAATATTCGAATTAAATATTATCTGGGTAAAACCTGTTAATAGCACAAACCTTAATTTTAGTGATACTGGGGTGTATGAGGTGTTAATTAAAGACCACCCAAAATATATATTTTTAGAATCCTTAAAACAATAATGGCAGAAATGCAGCTTAGAACCATTTTTGCCAAAATGCAAAAAATAGAAATGCCATTAAACTCATATAAATCACTATTAAGGAAAGTAGATGTACATAACCTGTTGCATTGCTGATTGGAGTTTGAGGACATTTTCTAAAAATAAGGCCCTTATTGAGCACCCCCTCCTTCTCCACTGACTCATTTACTCACTTCTTGAAGTCAACTGCGTTTTATTCAGAAACTTAAATATTTCTACCATCCACTTTTATTTGAATTATATGAAGTATATATAAATATCTCCAATTAGGAATATACGCAGTAGCTTCTAGTTCTAGTGTTAATCTGCGTTATATTAAACCCATAAATCGCTTACAGTTCATATACAAGTTATAAGTTTTATTGCTACCAGACAAGAGATTCATTAATGGTCCTAAATTATTTGAACGAATGGCGAAAATAGTTTTGATGAAGTTTTCCAAATAATATCCTGTTTACTTGATGTGAATTGCAAAAAATAAGATCTTAGATAAACAACTTAAGAAATATTTTTCTCGTATTTTATAAGCAATCTTTTCATACTTTCGCACAATAAATTAGTTTTATTTACGTGTCCATTTTGGAGTAAACAGAGACACTGAAATTGTTGAATTTTCTGCAGGATTGAAATTTTGCAAGAAAGTAGTTTACTCAAACTCCATTTTTTTTTCGCCCTTCATTGAAGGTTTTTGAATTTTGATTCATATTTTTGATAAAAAAGTACTTTAGATTATTATTTAATTTCATGCGAGTAGTGTTCGATCGTTGTTGATATTATCTTTTTAGCGTAAATAACTTTAAATGTTTTGATTATTCAATTGTATAAAAAAAGAAAAATTGCGAAGGTTAAGTTTAACTCTTAACGTCCGGAAGTATTTCATTTTTACTTCCCACAAGGTATAATTATAATTAATTACAGGGATTAACTATAATGATTAATCATAAGTTAATTATAAATATGACAACAATAAGTTTGATAAAAAATAATGAAGTGAATATTGCACCATATGCGAAGCATTGGATCGAGTAAGTAAAAGTGCCTTGCCGTTTGGTGGTATTTCTTCGCTAAAGGTTAAAAATAAACCATGTTTAAAAATACCAGTATTTTGACTTTTTAAAACATTGAATAAAAAAAAATTAAACAAATAACAATTTTTCCGAGCTTGGTGGGAGTTACTCCAAAAGACACAACCTTATAGTATTGAAATATTTAAGATTCCAATATGAATAGAGTTTGAAGCATTCTATTTATGCCTCACAAATGTAGAATAATTAAGAAAATAGAGGTGAATAGCGAAACCTCTGAGCTTCCATCACCATTTATTTCTCTGTAGAACGATTGGTAGGGACATTTGAAAGTCGCTCATTGAATTTCACCCATTGGAGGATGGACACATTGGATTGAATTTCGCACATTGGAATTGGATTTTAAAGACTTACATTTAATTGCGCTGGTAAGTAGGTGCATTTGAAGGGCTAACATTTAATTACACCTGTAAGCAAGTGCATTTGGAAGACTAACATTTAATCATACCCATCATCAGGTACATTTGGAAGGCTAAAAATTCATTTCACCCATAAGCAGGTACATTTAGAAGGCTAACATTTAATTACACCCATAAGCAGGTACATTTCAAAGGCAAATATATTATTGAAGCGGTTAATGTTAAATGGGGGTACGTAGCATTTTTACGAAAATAAGTTTTTTGTTGGTTTTGGAAAATCAACCCCCAATGATCAATTACTGAGTTCTAGACTTCCTAAAGAAGAGAATTCAACATTTCAGGAGCAATTAAAACAATCTTTCCATAATTGACGCAGTTTTTTTGGTTTTTCTCGAAAGTGCAGATTTGTAACATACCCCTTTTTAACATTCACCACTTTAATTACTCCTTTTAATCAGCTATATTTGAAAAGCCGGCTTTTAATCAAATGCACAATCATTGTACATTTGAAAAGCTAATATTTCTTAACACCCATAAGCAATTATATCTGAATGGTTAATATTTATTTGCTCTCATAAGAAAGTACTTTTTAATGATAGCGAATCAGTAACTGTCGAGAATACATTACATAGATGAATATTTCCTTTAAAAAAAAGTGAGTTTTAATCACAATTTCTTAGTTGCTATTTCATGTGTTTTGTCTTGATGGTACGTCTGCCAAAAAGTACTTTCCATGATTTGACTAGCCTCGAATCTTAGTCCTGTATTTTATTTTAGTTACTTTAATAAATAATAAATTTTGAGTTTCCTTTTCATAAACTTTTTGTTCGATTCAATATTTCTTATTTGATTCAATATTCGGACTCAACATTCCAAATTCTGGTCGAGCTGCAACATATTAATTTTATCTCTAGATCTGTGAGGTCTTGTATTAGCTCTTAGATCTCACATTTTAAACAAAATTAATAAGCGTTGTGCAATTTAATTTTATTGCTAATTCAGTTATGAATTACTTTATACCTATACAATAAAATTAACTATCGAATCTGTGTACAAAACTAGAAAACACTTTATTTTAGATTTTAAACGAAAATAACTTGTGAAAAGATTCATTTTAAATTTTAAATGAAAATTAGATATATCATCCAATATGAAATTTCAACCTTTCGTATGATAAGCTTTATAAGTTTGCCAATAAGACAATAAGAAGACTAACTTCGCTAAGAATTAATAATCCTATTTAAATTTAATTCTTCTCAAATTATCTACATTGATGAAAGTATTTAAATCTTTTTATTTTCTTATAAACCACATATATAATTAATTATTTAAAAGAAAGTTGAAGCTAAATGCATAAAATTCTGAAATACGCGAATGAATTAATAGTAATACTTATAAGAAATTCATAACCAATATGCGCGTATTTAGTTTGCTAATGCAATAAACTGTTCATAATTAGAAAGAAGATTAAAAAGAAATTTTCGAAATGCTTTGAGAAAAGCTGAAGTACAATTTGAAACTTCAAAAATTAATATGCTATCTTTAAATATACCTTGGGCAGAATTTTTTTCTAAAATAAAATATAAATCACTTATTATAGTTTCATCAATAAATAATGTATTTGAAAATGACAAGCACATTTTTTATTTTGAAGAATTATTTAGTATCATTCGAACATCATTTTTGAAAATTGCGCATAAACAGAGAACACCTTAATAACTTCTCATCTAATGAACGGATTTTTCATGTACTAGGACTCAATCTTAATAGTTAACTTGCCTTACTTCAATTACATTAATTAGTGCAGACGATAATTTGTCTCGCTCAGAACCATGAGTAATGTACACGTGATCACACAATTCTTTCTACACGGACCACGGTATCGCATATAAGACTAGGACTCCATGGACTTTTATGGATGGACTCCAGCGACCCATGATCACAGATACGTGATCTTCTTCTGGTACTCTGAATAAACTCAAAGAACTTACCTTTGCTTTTATAGACTAGAATTCTTCGCTTTCAGAATATGGAGGGTTCACTAGTTCGGAAAGGAGAAGAGTCAAAATTGTAGGTCCCTTAGCACTAAACATACCATAGCCGGTGAAATGACCGTTTAAGAACTTTCGCATAGAAAATGCACTTCTCATTTTATCGTTTTT
Source organism: Parasteatoda tepidariorum (assembly GCF_043381705.1). Classification (NCBI taxonomy): domain Eukaryota; kingdom Metazoa; phylum Arthropoda; class Arachnida; order Araneae; family Theridiidae; genus Parasteatoda; species Parasteatoda tepidariorum. The sequence goes on from NC_092204.1 coordinate 58,031,589, forward strand.
GCCCATTTGACTTCATGACTTTTTCTAACAATTATATACAGTTAATATACTATTATCATTATTTTTTTTTGTATTTTGTTTGTTTCGAAAAATACCTGTCGCATACCTATTTCTACAACAACCAGTCACTTGACCGGGAGATCAATTTATTGCTGTATAAGGTTATCGGATCAGGAATTATGATGTAATGCGTGTTCAACGTACTGCATTCGATTAGTTGTGCATTTCTGCAAAGACTGTTGCGTAGTTAGCTCAACCAGAATAACTGTGAATTCAAATTTCAAGCAAGTACCTAAAATTTTAGATTGGCATTTTTGTGGAAGAAAAAGTGACAAAAACTAAATGCTTTGCTCGGTAGCTTATATTTCATTTTGATAGCTTTACTTCATATCTAACTAACAATTAGTTTTTACCCCGAAAAACGTCGAAACAATCAAGACAGAGCAAGTTCTTAGAAGAAATAATATCAATTATAAGAATATTTATGAGAATTATAATTCTTATATATTCTTAAAATTATAAGAATAATTATAAGAATTACAGAAATAATAATTAAAAGAAATATTTTTGAGGAAAATGTACGATGGAAACACCCTGTATTTGTGAAAAATGCGTTGAGCAATGAATAAAAATTTCTTATTCTTTGTGTTTGTAATACACAAAAATTGGCATTATACAATTTTTTAGTTTATTTTCTTCCTAACATTCATATTTATTACATTCAATCAAGAAACGTAAAGTCCGATCATTTGACCGACTATGGTAGAAATAGGTATAGATTAAGTGTTGGTATGTTTAGTCTTAAAATAAATTTCTCTTTTCAGTTATTTTATTTTTTAGCCCCCAGTTCTTTTTAAATCCAATCATGGGATTAAAAGTTATAAGGTATCCGTTTTGATTTTGTACCCTATGTAACTGAAATTTCTGAAAGAGTTGTACCTCTGTTACAAAATGTTTCCGTTATTGAATTGATTGTACCAAATGCACAATTATTTCACTTATAGAATTTTTCTGCAATGTTTGACTCTTAATGTTATAAATTGTATAACATTCATATATCCAAAAACCAGAAGCTAAATAAAGTTTGTTCCATAATATCCATTCTTAATATGTTATTTTACTATCCTATTCAGAAATCAAATCGCAAGACTTATAAGCATTTGAGGTCGTAGATTAATATTGAAAGAAGTAACGAAAAAAGGGCTATTAAAATCTAACAGATCTTCCACGAGAAAGATTGAGCCTAAGATTTCAAAACCTACTTGATTACTATTGGAAACAGAATGTTAACTTCCTATAGAAATGCGTTTCGCTCGGAAATCAAAAAGTTTTTGATATTTTTTAGTCCAGTAACTATTTTTTAAGAACTTCTCCAGTAACGATTCGTAAGCACTGCTTTTTTCACTGAAATATTAATTTTTAAAGCCCTATTTTTTGTAACAAAAAATTAGGATAGTCATTACAGAACACCTAAAATATTCATAATTGTATCTCTTCATTTGGTGATTTTTGTATATTCCAGGGTTGTAATGCAGCCCTACAATTTAATATGCTAATTACGTCGAAATTATCACTGCTAAAAAATACTTTTCATATTAAGATTAATTTCATAGTAACAAATTGAAATTGTAAATTTTATACTTATTATTTAGAACATTCATTCACCATATTAACATTAGAGATTCATTCCTATTTGCTATAACAGATTAGATTAATTTGTTCCAAAAATTTGCTTTTCACTCATAATATTTTTACATATATTATTCAAAAAAATTGAATTTATATATATTATGCTAAATATGCAGATAAAATAGAATGCTTCATAAAGTTCAAATCATAATAAATGGTATAATAATAGTTGTAGTAGTATATTAAATAGTAAATATTGGCAAAAAATAGTAAATTAAATTAAATTCTAATACCTGTATTTGCTCCATCTGTCAGTAAAATACAATCCGTACACCCGTAAAATATCTGTAACATCCGGGAAATATAAATAAATAATTATTTTCCTTAGTTTTTGTATACTATTAAAGAATTCGAATAAAAGTAAGAATTTTATAATTTTATTTTTTAAGTACCTGAAATTCTTTATTTTATTCCAGTTTTTATAATTAACTTCATATAAGAAATAGTTATGATTTTTATTCCAACCTAGAAAAATTCTCCTGGATAAAGTTCTTTTCCTTAAATTCCTGAATGTTCTTTACTTTTTTCTATCATTTGATATAAAAAAAAAACATTCCTTTTTCGTTTTATTACTTTCTCTAATATCTGTTCTTGTCTCTCTTATTTCATTTCATGCAGCATTAAAGGACAGAGTAAATAAAGATTTTCTCCGAATTTATGCAGTAATGCAAATAGTCTTATGCTTATAGACTGCAAAATTTTGAAATGAAATATTTTTATTAAACTTTAATTACTAGGAAAAATAAACATATTTGCAGAAAAGATTTATAAGTAAAACTTAAGCCTGTCAGCGCTTATGCATATACTACAAAAAATAATTAAAACTTATTTTATCCTTTTTATTAAATATTCTTTTATTCTCTTTATACTTTATAGTAATATTTATTTAATACTTAATTCCATTTTTGTGTATAATTGATATTGACAAATAAAATTAAATAATGTTATACTAACTATAAAATAATTTCAATATGGTAATCAATTGCATTAAAATCTCAGCTTTATAACATCTATACATATTAAAATTATGTTCATATTTAATGATTACCTAATTCTTTTATTTTGGGAGATACGTAACATATTTGATCCTATATATTTTAGATTAGCTTATTATGTGAAATTAATCATGTTTCAATATGTATTACAGGTTAAGTTTTAATAAACAATGTCTCAAGTATTTATTTATGATTTGTAAGCGAATTTACTTAAACATTTTCGTACGTTAGAATATTTTAGGATTGCAATGAATAATAAAATAATACAATAAATAATAAATTTAGGAAATCACACAGTTTAATAAATTTATGCCAGTAAAGATTTCTTTATAAATCTAGTTTTTACTGCAAAATTGAGTTTAAATGTAGAAAATGTTAACATAATGAGTTCAAATTTATAAATATAAATAATCTAAATTCATTGTTTATGTTTAGGTTCTTATTTGACAATGATAATTATCATTTATCTCTATATTAAAGATGAAACAGTATAAGTACGCCCCTGACTAAATATTTTTTGCACACCTTAAGCCCCAGTAAATGTTTTTTGGATACTTCTGAAAAGGAAATTTCTATGAACTTTTACTTAATATTAAGATTAATTACATAAATTGCAAACACACCATAAATTACAAAATATATTACATGTTGAACTAAAAATTACAAGAATTCTGAGATTTGTTTAAAGGAAAATGGAAGCATTAATAGAATCTAACACATATTTTGGAGAACAACTTTTTGGAAATATTAATACTTTATTTATTTATTTCATTCATTTATATTAATAGATACGGTACCCACCCACATTTCAGTGCCAGTTTCCTCTGTTTTGCCATTGATTTCAACAAGATTTTACGATTTTCGACAATTTCTTCATCGCTATTACATATTTGAATCAATATACAAATGATGCTACTTTATATTCTGCTTTTCATTTTTTAGAGTTTTTGCTCACAGATACCCGCAGAGGTTTTATTAGATTAAAACCCAGAGAATTTCAAAACTTTTATGATTAACCCACTTCCTTTTGGCAAAACATTCCATCATATTTTTGAATTATGGAAAGAAGCCAAATCTTGTTGAAAACTTTTATCTTTCGATGGAAAGCTCTTGCTTAATTCGTATTTTATTCTTAATGCATTTATTTTCTTGTACTGGCCGTTAGTCAATCAATCATCAAGATCGAAAAATTTCATACTGTCAGATGAGCAATATCATCCAAAACTTTTTTTATTATTGTAATACACAGAATCTTACATTTAATTTAGTTAACAATTTCATTACTGTAGATTGTTAAAATATAACTTTATTATGAATTTCTTTCAAGAGCACAATCGTATTAAATATTGATTAGTACCATAAACTTCAATAAAATTAATGCTGGAAAGATATCTTAAAGATTTTAAAAATAAATTAAACTTTAACTCTTTGCAATTTGAATCAAAGTTTTACTGAGAAGACAAAGAAATTGGGTAGCATTTGCACGTTTAAAATAATATTTGTTTCATTTCTTTATTTTTTAAAACTTAAAGAGTTGAATTAAATCTATGTTGTTTAAGAAATAAGAGGCAATTTTATTTTCAGTGGCTTGTATTATTCTAAAAATTAAGTGGTTTACCTGTGAAACTTGGTAAAAATTAAATAAATTCAAAACTTTTCCGACAAAAGTTTTAAATTTTTTTCCTACTCTCTTTTTAACTTTTGCTCTTTTATTATTTAACTTTTAAAATTTAATGGTAGAAAAATATTCACCGTAGCTTCAAATAAATATTTCTATTTTTTAATTCTAGTTCCAAGCACTTCATATAACTTTTTTTAAAATCCTGTACTATTTACAAAAATTTTTCAATATTTAATTTATTTAAATATTCATACGAGTTTTACTTTTTTGACATAACAAGTAAACTATAATTTATTTTTCGCAACTTCAAATTTACTTTCTCGAAATAACACAAAAATTAATAAAGTTCCTACCATTTCCTAAGTTTTAAATCGTAATTACTCAATGGCATAAATGTTCTTGCTCATTTTATCCAGAATGCAACTTAATTTGAATATATAGACTTACTCTACATCAACGAGTTTTTCTCTGTTCTCTCTTTTGTTATTTGAGTTGAATGAGTTTTCTTGTAAAACTGCGAAGATCAAAGCGTCTTGATAAAGCAAAATATCTTCCGTACTTCTTCGCCGTTTTCCTTAGAGTAAAATCAATTACAATAGAAGTTTTCAAAATCCAGCCACGGTTAAAGTTAATTGTAAGGAACAAGGAAGAGACTGGCAAAGCAAATCTAGTGATTTTTCTCGCATTCTCTCACAATGACTTACAGATTCGAAAGCTTTTAAATCTAGTTTCCTATTGAGTGATCGAATCTTTCGGGAAATCAAAGTTATTTATTCCGATTCTCTTAAGTCCTTAAAATCTCTTGGGATGTTTAATACAATTATTTTGCAGATTTGTTCTGAAAGGATATCAGAATGCCATTACCATCTTTTCTTGAAGTAGCAACTAGTCAAAAAGAAAGATGTTCAGACAAAATTAATCGAATTAATGATTTTATTTCATGTAGAAATATGTTTTGCCCAAATTTTATAAGAATATCCCGTTATCCGTTTTCATGTAATTTACGAATTTCTTGCATTAAATACATAATTACTTATTTCTACGTTGTTAAAACTCTTGGAATGCATTTAACCGTATTATCATTTGAATTCGCTGTAAATCTCAATATGGTGCTAAGTTGAAGTAACAGTACGTTTTGAACATGGCACCTAACATTTTGAACATGGCACAGTACTTCTTGAAACAAGGCACAGTACTTCTCGAAACAAGGCAATTAATGATTTTAATTCATGTAGAAATATGTTTTGCCCAAATTTTAAGAGAATATCCTGTTATCCGTTTTCATGTGTTTTAAGAATTTCTCGCATTAAATACATAATTACTTATTTCTACGTCGTTAAAAATCTTGGAACGCATTCAACTGTATTATCATTTGAATTTGCTGTAAATCTCAATATGGTGCTTAGTTGAAGAAACATGGCACAGTACTTTTTGAAACATGGCACAGTACTTCTTGAAACATGGCATAGCACTTCTTGAAACACGATTCAGCACTTCTTGAAACCCGGTATAGCAGCACTTCTGGAAACACGGCATAGTAGCACTTTTTAAAACATGGGATAGCACTTACTGCTACATTGCGCAGCACTTCATGAAACATAGTACAGTACTTCATAAAACACGGCACAGTACTTCTTGAAACATATTATAGAAGTGCTTGAAACATATTATAGAAGTGCTTGAAACATAGTATATATTTTTAGGAACATTGTGTAGCACTTCAGAAAACATTGCGAAGTACTTTTAGAAACATTATATTTTACTTCTTGATGCATAGTATAGTACTTCTTGAGTGGTTGATCTTGAACGGAAATGTGCTTCAATTTAACACCTCATCAAGTTTTCACGAAACTTACACCATATTACGATTCAAGGTATTGATATTTTCCCTCAAAGTTGAATAAATTTTTCAGTTTCTAAAGCAAACAATAGGTTCCATTATGATATAGGATGTAGATATCCATATCTCTGATTTGTAATAATTCAGTTTTATGTCACACTGCTTGAACTTTTGGAGTGTGTTGAGCTCGCTGTATAAGTATTTCACTCCCGCAAAAACTGGTTGTTGGTCAAGATTATCAAGGAGGAAATTTATCCATAATTTTGGGACAAACGATATGATGGGTAACAAAATTGAACGGCATCGCGCACAAGCCACCTTCACTTCCCTGCTTCCTTAACAAAATTATACTGATTGATCTGAAGCTTAGTGAGATTCCAGCCACCGAGTGGGATAAAACCCCCTGTTCTTCACAAAGATTGCTCAGTGTTTTAACCACTGCGCTATATAACCACTTAACCACTGTGCTGCACAAAATAGGTACAGCTTTAATTTGATACTAAGTATAACTTAGGGCCATATTATTGTTTTTCTTAAACTTGATTACTCGATACAATAATTAAACTTGAACGGAATTATATTTTAATTTAGCTGGCTAAAAATTTGCATTTTATTATGAGTCAAGAGGTAAAGATCTTATTACTCAATTAACCAATTTCGTTGGAAATTTTTTTTAAAAAATGAGCAGGTATACTTTAATAGAAGAACAATGTAATCAAAATTAATACATGATGTAGTAGGTGAAGGTGGGGTAATACTAGGTAGATAAGATTCGAAGGCCTGTGTAAGATAATTTGTTCGACCTTGAAACTGCCTGAATTAACCAAGATATACTTCTTTTTTATAAATGACTTTTTTTTTCTAGAAAAGTCTTTCCCCAATGCTACCAATCTAAAACCCGGTAGACATGTTAACGTTATTGGAAATTTAGAAATACTAGAATTTCAGTGAAAAGTATGAGACATTTCTATTTTATATGAAAATTTTAAAAAATATGCAAGTAATTTACATTAGATATAGTCAAGATCGTACTCAAGGGAGGCGGTGGGGAGAGAAGGACAATTGTCCTGTAGTCAGATACTGCAGAAGATCAGACCACAATTCTTTACAAAAAAAAAGTATACTGTTTTGTTAATGTTATTTTATCAATAGAAAATGGCAGAGGATTTCTCAGTATCTATATAAAAACTACAATTTTGCATAAAGGGTAATCAAAAATTCTACAAAATATGAAAATAATGCTTTTTTATGAAAATAATGCTTTTTAATGATAAATTTATAAAACAAATGTTACTCTGATGTGCAATTTATCATTGTTAACAAAGATGGGCTTAAACTTCATACATTTAAAAACGCCTAATTCTTATTTTAATAATTAATTTTGTTACCTTAACATGCAAAAAACCTTTTTTTTTTATTTGGAATTTAAAAAAAAAACATATATTTGCTCGTGACTAATTTTAGGAATAATTTCATACACTATTTTTAATTGTATTTGAGACTAAGTAGAAGCCATGTCGTTACGCACTTAAAATAAGCTTTTTCCCCCTTGCTATTATATTTATATGAAATACTAGAGGGCTCCGCTCCCTGCTCACTACTGCTCGCCAATCCCCGATAATTGCTGCGCAATTACATTTTCGTTCGCTTCGCGAACAAACTTAAAGTCCTTTTCCTGGAGATTAGCTGGCAGTTTTTCTGCACCAACATCACATAGAGAGAATATGATAGGATTGTAAAATGTCAGAGGAACTTATTATCAACATTATAAACTTATATAAAGCAATTTCAATACAAACAATATTATAAACTTATATAAAGCGAGGAAGCAATATTATTTAACACATTACTATAGGGCATTAGCCGGAGATTAATCTCCGTATCCGAAGCACGCGTGGTAGAGCCTAACTCAAATCATTGTTGATCTTATAGGATGCCGGACGCTCCCTATATGGTGCTTTATCTCCCCCCCCCCAGTAATTTAAATTTTAAACTAAAAACAATTAAAACCTGATGAAAAAAAACTTTACAAAAATTACAAACAAATTAAAACATGTAATATTAATAAGTTGATTCTAAGTAATATTTCAAAAGCAAATACCATTGCAAGTAATTGCTCAATTAACTTCAATACTGTCAACTGACAAAATATTTTAGTTTCAATCAGAAGTATTCGTAAGTACACCAAGGTATTCGTTTTCATTTAAACGTCTTGACTTTTCAACGTTTCTTCGCCGCGCATTCCGCCGTCGCGTATTGATAGCACTACGATTATTTTCCAGTTAATTTTGTGCAGCTAAATCATGTTCAGCTCTATGCCGCTGTTGATATCGCCTAAGATATTCACGGCGATCCATTTTTTATAAAAGATATAAGTATTTTAAAGTAAACTCTGTTCAATATATTTTGATAATTTGGAATGTAAATAGTTTTTTGAGAGAGTGTTGATTCGTGCTTCCAATAACTCTACCCGATTTATCAAAGCTATTAAAATATATTGGAATTCTAAAATAAATAACTGCGTTCTATCAAAACAAACATTTTATTATAAAACTTTAGAACAACTATCTTTTTACATTGCCACTCAAAATTATTAATAAACACTGGATAATATTGCGTTAATGACACTTTTATCTAATGACGTCATAAACAATCGTTTGCATAAAGTTTAGTTCATAATAATCATATATAATCGTTTGCATAAATAATCGTTCGGTCTTTTTATAGCTTTACGTAACAAGTGTGAGATTTTTTTTTTTTTTTTTTTTTTTCTTTTCTTGGAATGGCGATGTTATAATTTTGTTGTTGAGTTAATAAATCTTCCTTTTTATAAACGTAATAGTAGAGTTTTCTTAATTATTTGATTCGAAGTCCTCTGAGTTTTATTTGAGGTCAGTTTGTATTTTGTATTTTTTGACAGCATTATTAAAAATTATTACCTTTTCACATACATGCGTTCTCAATTTTGATTGGCTGTTTTGTGCGTTACTAAACAGAAGTCTTCTGTGATTGGCTATGTGTTATCATTCCACTCTCTTCTTCTTATATATAAGGATATAATCTCTGAAATTATAGTTATTTGAATGTCGTATGACAAAGCCTCTTAATGATCAAAGAGAACAGAATTGAAATACAATTTTTTAATAAATCATGTCATGAACATATCATATTACGACTATCATGTTATGAGCAAGCAAAACGTGTTTAAATTTCTGAACTGTAAATCTGTGAAAATTATTTCCGCTGAGTTCGAACTTTAATTACTGGAAGTTTTCCAAGATATTTACATTTGGCTATTAAGTAAACAATAAGATCAATTTACAAAATAATCCTTTCATATATCCGAAACAATCTGTTAAAGGTAAAAACATAAAAAATATTGAAATTTTATGTCAATAACTTTTAACATTAACATAATTTTAGGGTCATAATTTTAATAATGTAAATTTGTAAAAGGTATTTCCTAAATGCTAGAAATAAGCATTCTGTGAATTCTTCTAGAATGAACCCTTGCAAATTTTATATGGGAACTGATTTCATCTAAAATGTGTCCCAGTCGACTTGGTTGAACATTTTGATATGTGTAGTTGAAACTCTTCTGAACAAAAGTCCAAATAGACCAAATGTAAAAACCTAATTTTGAAATTTTTAAAATTTCGTATCACATAGATTTTTAATGTCATTTCTGTGTATTGTACTCAGATAAAAGATCAATTTTCTAAACTCCGTATCTCAAAACCTGTCCACTTCGGTCCCTTGATGACTTTTGATCAGGCAGATTTCAATATGTCAAACTTTCAGCCAAATTGACTGAGATCCAATCTCCATATAAAATGTAAGGGATCCTTTTCATTCGGCAATAAAATAACAACTTGTTCCTTTTACTTTATGATTCCTTCCAGTAAATTAAATTATCTTTTAAACACAAAACAAATTTAAATTTTAAGTAAAGTTTATCATAAATACAATGTTAGAAGTAAGTAAATTGCGTCTAGATTTTTATGTTGCAAAACTGTAAAAGGTATTTCCCTATATGTTGGAATTTTACCTTCAACGAATAGATATCTTTCCGTAGCTTCTTGACTTCGGAATTCTCGCTTTGACTTCTCAAAATCTCAATTGAATTGAGAAAGAAAAAAAAAAGAAAAATTCTCGAGTGACTGTCGTTTGAAGGAGATAAGGTTCTTTACTTTTTTTTTAAAAAAATGTCAACGTCTCACGAGAATGAATTTTGTATCTTTACAATTCTATTTTATGTCAGAAATATTTTTGCGAACCAGGTTTGAATTTTCACTTTGTGAAACGAAAAAGATTCATTTTAGTTATTTTCCTTAACAAAATATTGAAATAAAAATAATTGTTTGCGTTATTACTGACCATTACGCACAGCTCAAATAATTCACACAAATGCAAAGACTAGGGGAGAGTGGGGTCAATTGTAAAATTTTTTACTTAACTATTTTAACTAACAAAAAATCCAATATATTATTAGTATTAATTGACAGACGAGTAAAGTAGACTTTCCTCTACTAGAAAAAAAATAACTTATTTTAAATGTTATTATATTAGTTATTAACAATTTTTGACAGTCGTGCACTTGTTACAATTGTCCCCACTTACGGGGTCAATTGTAACAGTTCATAAATTCAACTAAAACATAGTTAATTATACATATTATCATAGTTGTGATATATTTTTTTATTGATCAAAATAGTAGTGATATTTTAGGAGTAAAAATAATAATGAGCAGAGACCTAAAGGGTTAAACTTTTAACTTTAAGGGGTTAAAAATTTTAATTTATGCTGTGAAAGGTGACAAATAAAATAATGCACATGCAACATAATATAAATGATATAGGAAACTATTGGTGGTTCTTAAAGAGTTAAGTTATGGTTTGTAAACATTAGATTATTTATTTTTAGCTGTTACAATCGTCCCTGTATTTATTGTTACAATCGTCCCCAAGACGCTATTTCAGCTTCATTTGTTAAAAACAATGCTAGTTAATTAACAAAACTAATCTTTTTTTTCTTGAAATGCTAATTAAGGTGTCCACTTACATATTCGGATAATAATTTTGATTTGTTTAAACAAAATTACAGTGTTACAATATAATATTCTAATACCAAAAAAAGTACTTACGTAGCGTGAAAGTATCTTTTGTGATGTAACTCTTTCAAAAGTACATAAAAATGGATGCCAGCAGGGGTGTACATGTAGATTTATTAAATACACCTTGTGCGCCACCTAGGAACCAAATCTAGAATCCGACACTCAAAATTTTTGCTCTGTTACAATCGTACCCTGTTACAATTGACCCCACTCTCCCCTAGTATTTTTTGTTACAAAAAGGCTCACAAAAAGACATATTTTGTAAAATATAATGTAATACGCATCGCCAGTCCCTGACCATATTATTAGACGATAAGATTCTGTGTAAAATCTTAATTATCAGGTGATACTATACAGCATTATTGTTTTTACGCCACTGAAACCAGGGTTGTACTTGTATATGTTCGTGTATCAATTTGTTAACATTGTAATGCAATACATTCAAAATAAATACAAATAGGAAGTATATAAAAATTATCCTGAATAAAAGCCCATTACATGTGTGTTTCAAAGTATTGCATATAAACTCGTGCAAAACATGTGATTATTAAAAAACTACAGAGCGTCTAATGATTTGGTCTAATTATTATAATATACTAAATTGATACCTGATATTATATAAATATTCAATATATATTATATAAATATTCTAGATTTATCTAATATATATTGTCTAATTTATCCAATTGTCGAATTTATATTATGTATCGTCCAATTTAACCAATTGATACACGAACGTAAGCAAGTGCAAACAAGATTCATTCTTGTATAAACCATAAAACTGTACAATATCACCAGATAATTAAAATTTTACATCGAACCTTATGGTGCATCTAATAATTTGGCCAAGGTTTGTATATATTTCGTAAAATATAATCAAATGTTTACACTATTTAAGTAACTGAACAGAAAACGCTAAGTTGCCAACGAAAAACGGAAGTAAAATTAAAGATAAAATACAGAAGTTTAAAGATCCACCATGAAGTGACTGATTGTAAAAACACGATTGCCAGCAGAACACAGAAGTCAAGCATCACGGGCATCGGTTAGTGAGTGTGGGTGACCACTTTGGTCTGGCTGCGATGAGACCATGGATACGTTGGATTGGTCCTCGTTGAATTGTTCTTTCTTAAAGTGCTCGACTTCACGCACTGGTCGTGGGGGTTGTCATTTCCTCTGCAAAAGGATCAAAATTGTGATGACATGTCGTCAAATCATTTTCATGGATGTTTTCCAGACCATCGCCACGGATTCATTGCGTAGCTCTAATGTAACGTAAACTGTAATATTTAAGGATAGTTTTGCGAGAAACATATATCACCTTTAAAGTAATGTATTCGATTTTTTTATCAATATCACAAAGTACACGGTGTTTATAAAAGTTTCCATGTTCCAATGGCGTCTTTAACAGTTTAGACTATTCGCAAGCAACTAACCTAGTTTTTCTATCAAATGTTCTATTTTTACGCCATTTGTAATACGACGCACATCCAACGCTAAGTCCGATTCTTTCCACACTATAGTTAACAACTCCGAAGTACAGAATTTGACTTCAGGTTAAATCTATACTGTATAAATAAACATATCGCTCATGGGCTGCAATAGCGGCACAACTCAAAAAATCATGTTCTGAGATAAGTGGGTTTAAAGTTTTTATTCCTAAGGAAAAGGTATACGAAATGCTTTCGTTTGCTTACGTGAAGATTACCTTTAAGTTGAATTATGAGTAGTGCTAGTATTGCAGCTGAAAGAATGTGTATTTTCATATTTACACCTGTTCTTAGTCCAAAAATCGTGTTTTTTTTAGTTGTACCACTATTGCAGCCCATGAGCGATATGCTGTTACTTTGTAAGAAAGATTATACTCTTGGCAAAGCTAACCTTTAAGAATTACCAACGCTTCGGTCTACTTTTTTCATCATTTTTAGCTGTTTTACCAGATGGCGATTTTTATTGCTAGATTTGGTTTCTTTTTAAAGTTTAAATAAGATTAAGAAGCATATACTGGAAGATACATTTACAGAATTGTAATAAGAAAATATATTAACATTGTTACATTCTACTCTAGAAATAAATTTCTCCTTTACCATTTTTGTCGGAAAAAAACATGCACGATCCGGTGAACAATGAATCATTCCCCAATTCTAGTAGCTTTTCCAAAATGCATATTCAAGTTTAATAATAAATTGCGAACAAATATTCAAGTTCATTTGAATATTTGTTTGGAAGATCACAAGTCGAAAGTCAAATATATAAGGCAGTAGGTAATTAGAAAATCGTAAATTAGGAATATTTCAATGTTTAGTTGAGATAGGACGTGATATATTACCATTTTTATGTCAATACTTTTCAGAATATCTTGATTGGAAGGCTTTAATAACAGAACTTCTGTGAATCACTTGAAATAACTTAGTTTGAGCCGGGTGCTTTACGAGATTGAGCGCTCGCGTTTCAATGAGGTGAACCGGGTTAGAATCCCAACGATGGCTGGTCGATTCTAACTTTGTCCGGACCACAGTGCTGACGTGAAACTTCCTCAACGGTAGACGGATAATTGGATTGAGTTCCGTTGCCGTCAGGCTAACCATGAGAGATTGTCGTAGTTTTTCCTCTCTCTGTAACGCATATGCGGGTTCCATCCAAAAGTCCTCAGCGAAGGTAAATTTCTCAAAACAATTGATCCAGAGATTGAGTTTCCCTGTCTTCTGGATTATGTTAAAAATCATCAGGCTACGGAGTTGAACATTGGTAGATGTAAGCCCAAAATTGGGTCGAATGTTCAACGACGGTTATAAGATAATTATAAAATTCCTTAATTGCAGTGTGAGAGAGAGAGATTGTTTGTTTCATTGAATTAAATATCTAGCGCTTAAACTTCAATGCTACTGTATGAGAGCATTTCGTTTTATTTATTTTCTTGATATTTAGGGATTGATATTATGCATATTTATTTTCGTGCTATTTATAGAGAAGAGACATTTATTTTCTTGGTCTTCCATCTTTCGGCCTTCGTTTTAGTTCTTTGGGATACTTGTGCATTAGTTCTCCAGAACATTATCGCCATTACTTTTTATTTACCTGCTAAAAACACGAACCAGGAAATTTCTTAATTTTTTCCTTTGATATAATCTTCTTCTGTTTTTGTATTTTTATTCTTTCGAGAAAAATTAGCTAGAAGGATTATATTTTGTTTAAGATGTGGTATAAGTGAGAATTCGGGTTCTGACACTTTATCAGAAACGAAATTCTGAATTATAAGTAGTTGTCAAACACAAGAATCACAATGAGCCATGGTTTTTATACGATAGCAGTTTGAGTAATTTATAAAAAGAATTAATTCATAAGAATTTTTTTGAAAATGGATTCAAAATTTTTTTTAAAATTGCTTATTTTGCTTCCATAAACCATTGATTGTAAATTAGAGAAAAAAAACAGTTTTACGAAAGCAACATCAAATAAAATTAAAGTTAAATAAAATGAAACATCCAAGTAAAACTCGTATGCGTGCTCCTGTTTAGTGTTTATCTTCTTTCCTTAATTTTGAAGTTTAAAACTTGCTATGCCTTGAAAACTAAGATTCTGTTTGTAATAGTAGGTATAATTTAATTTTAAAGTATTTTGCACAATAATATTCAAATCAATATTACGGAATGTATCCAATACAAATATGCATTTTTTTTTACAAAATCTGAACAAATAATTTTTATTAATTCAACTTCTTAATTAAGAGGGTCCGAAACTGGATGTTTCATTTATTTTGAGGATCATTTTTTTGCCATTACATATTTTTAAGAATATTCATCGACCCCCTTCTGAAATATTTTTTCAATTGTTTACATTCTACGACTTCTTAAATTGATTTCAACTTAAAATACAATACTGGTCCACTGCATTTTTCCCACTCGATTCAAGCTTAAAACATCGAGAATTGTATCGTTTTAAAATTTAAATTTATTATTAAGTTCTTACTCATATTTAAAAAAGAGAAAACTTCAAGGAAAGAAGTATTTCTCTTTCTGATATGTGTATAAACTTACATTTTTTCAAAGTTTCTATACGATTCTAAAAAGTAGCTCATACGATTCTGAACTGAAAAATAGCTATCACAAAATATAGAAAGTTATTTGACAAAGTAATATTTTCATAAGTAAATTGGCTGAACATCTCTAATTCCTAATGGAAAAAGTTATTGCGTAACAAATACATTTCATTTTGTGAAAAGCATATCAAATATCTTACCTGTCAGGAAAATAAAACTGTAAGTCAGCTGTTTCATTCTTATACTAAAAATACATGAAGTTAATATTTCATTTAAGGTTGGAACAAAACTAAGAAGATTTTGTTTTCGAAATATAATGTATTTCAACTTGTTAACTTATTAGTATAATGTAGAAAATGGTCGATGCCAGGTTATTAAATATAATTTTTGGAAATCTGATAAACTACTGAATCGATATAATTATTGAAAAGGGAAGTCTCTTAGGATATCAAAATTCTTATTTTAAAAACCTGTGAATGTTATCAGTAAGACGAAGGCTTAAAACGGCTTTTAAATTTTGAAAATATTTATGAGCTCGAACATGAATGTTGAGTGTTTTTTATTAAAATTTTTACTTATATGTTTTGACTAATAATCCTTATATGCAACCTTGAGCGATCAATTTATTTACCTTTTATACCTTATTTACCTTTATAAACTCATCGTTCCTGGAATGTCGTTATTATGAAAAACTTTTTTTTTTAAATAAATAAAAGTAAAACTTCAAATGTGGCAATATTAGAGACGTGGCGGCACAGGTAATAGAGCTCTCACCTTCTAATGAGGTGAACTGGGTTCGAATCCCAGCGATGGCTGGTCGATACGAATTTCGCGCCCGGCTCGCACCGACCATAGTGCTGATGTAAAATTGTAAAATATCCTTAGTGGTAGACGGATCATGGGTAAAAGTTCCCCTTACCGGTTTTCGAAGTTTTCCTCATAGTGTAGTGCAAATGCGGGTTAGTTCCATCATAAAATCCCCCACCAGGCAAATCTCTCCCATTACCTTGAATCAAGAGTTCCCTTGTCTTCTGGATTTGGTTCAAAATTGCAAAGTTACTGAGTTAAGCATTAATAGTCGTAAACCCAAAAATTGTGTCGACTATTCAACGACGGTTATAAAATGTGGCCATACTGGAATTTAAACCTTACTATATATTGAATTAACCACAAAATGTTTTAAAGTTTAAAATTTAAACGGTTAAAAGCAATTGCTTGAGATTAAAATGCTGAGCACTATAGTCTTTTAAGGCTCTTGTGCCAAAAATCTACTCATATAAAGGAATTTCTCTGGAGGAAAACCAAGAAAATGATTAGGCATAAATTTTATTGGAATAGAATTTGAAGGTCCGTGAAACAAAAGCTGTGTTAATAAAATTAAAAATTTCGAAATCTTTAAATTGAATAGTTTTTAGTTTAGATGCAACATCTGTGAATCGCCAAGAAATAAACTACTGTAGCAATCACTAAGCGATTGCTATAGTTAGTGAGCGAAACGAGAAGGAGGCAAACATCTTTGTTCGAATATAAAAACCAATCATCTTATATTACGAATGAATTTATTCCAAGTATCACAACTCTTAAAAGTAAGTTAAGATGGTTCAGGTGATGGAGCCCTCACCTTCTAATAAAATGCTCCAGATTCGAATCCCCTCCTCTGTGTATGGATGAACTATCAATTAGAATTCTCATGCTATCGGGCTAATCGTGAGAGGTCTTCGTGGTAAACATAATCCATGAAATAGTCCTCCGCTCAAAACTATTTCGTTCTAACATTTGATCAAATAACTTCCTTGTTTTGGGTGTAGATTCAAAATTACAAGGAAAAGAAAGTTAAACATCGATGGGCATAAACGCAAGAATGGGTAGGATATTCAATACCGTTTATAAAATGAAATAAAACTCTTGAATGCTTTTAATTTGCGTTCTTAATCCTTCTTTTATTTGTCCCCAAAACTCTTCTCTCCCATAAATAATGACGTCGCTAATAATAATGTCGTCTAAAAATTTATAAGCCACTTAATTACAACACGCCAAAAACTCTGAAAGAGAAAACGAGGAATAATTCCTTTTCTAAAAGGAAAAGGGATGGATAAAAGGATTGTGAGATTCTTCAGGTGAACAATAATTGGCTTGATGTAGAAGGAAGGAACAGATTGGCGAGATAACAACAGATGTTCGATTCGGTATTGGAATGCGGCGCGACGATTTGTGAGGGGTGCTCCATCAATTCCTCCGACATCTTATGAGAAGATGAAAGACCGTAGAAATGGATGAGATGATCGATGCCTTCATTTTTACTTGTTGCTTCGTCTTCCTCCCCGAAAGTGTTTATGGCTTGTGTAAAGAAAACTGTTTTCTTCCCTATTCGGCTATTTGTTGCTTTCATTCATTACTTGGTGTGACAGCTGATTCGTATGTCTGGAATTTTGAGTAAAAAAATTTGTAGTTTAAATAGTTACTTGAAATGCTTATTTCTTTATTAGATGGTAAGTAGGCGAATTTGTCTAGTAAAGTACTGTGTTTGCTTTCGAATGAAAATTGCGGATAATGGTTGGTTGCTTTCAAAATGGTTAATGCATTTGGAAGAAAAAAAACTTATTCTACCTGATGTTGTTTATTCTATTTAAAATTTATATAAAATATACTTATACTATAATTTTTGTTTTGCTTTAAAAATAATGCAGAAAGGACTTAAAAAAGTTTATAACTAAATATTTTTTGATCATTAAGAGTTTTAATTTATTTTGTGTTAAATAGCGATTAAAGCAAGCATCCAAATAAGTGTAATTTTTTTATGCCAAGGAGAGTGAAAAATACTCAAAAACGGTGCAAGCACATTTCTTACTGTTTACTTACTGCTCAAGAATAACCACCTTGTTCACGAAACTTAAATTCAGGGGAATTTTTCTGTTTGGTTAAATTTGCAGATAAGGGTTTGTGTTGAATCTCCTGAGATTATGTCATTCCTAAAAATTCGTTGTGCAAGAAGCGGGACTAAATAGAAATGGATGATTTGTTGCCCATAGCAGAAAATTTTTCCAGGCTTATAACTTTGAATTAAAGATATAAGTGATTATTTTAAAAATTCGTGAAAATTTTACATGAAATAATATTGTTATAATTATTTGTAGGATTGGTTGCAATGTTTTAAAAAGCATTAAAAATAATAGTGTATATACATCCAAGTTATATGCATCCAAGTTAATGCTACTCCACTACGCTGAGTGAAAAGCACTCAAAAACGGTGTAAGGCACATTTCCTAATTTACTTACTGTTTAAGAATGACCACCTTGTTCACCAGACTTGAATTCAAGAGGATTTTTCTACTTAGTTCCTTTTGGATACAAGGTTTTGTGTCGAATTTCTTGAGACAATTTCATTTCTGAAAAGCCTACCATGTAGCCGCCATGTATACGCAGTGTACCGCATTCCTTTGTCGCAATCTGTATAGAAAATAACTTTCTGCAATATTATAATTATTAGAGAAATTTAAAGCTGTGTGGATAAATTTTTGTTGAATGTGTAAAATTAACTACTTTCATTTAAGTTTGCGAAATAAACAATTTTCTAAGACTTCTTTTAATTTCATTGTTAACTTATTTACAAATAATCTAAATTAAACGAAGTAAAATCTAAAATAGAAAAATGCATAATAAAAATATATATAAAAGAAACTATGGATACCCTTTTTTTCAATCACCCTGATAAACATTAGTAGTTACAGTACACTATATACCAGAAATATAGAAGAATAAATAAATAACTCTCTCAAAATGAAAAATAAATTCCCTGATTCCCATAATCAATTTATTTGCACTGTAACATTTTCAGGAAAGGCAAAATAAATAGTTTTACATTGGTTTTTATTTATTAAATCTTTACTTAAAAATATTTTTGAGTTTGCAATTTAATAACATGTAAAGAAAGCATATGCTAATCATACTGAAATGATTAGAATATAGTATAGTTATAAATATTATAATATAGTGAAATGATTAGAATGTAGTTAGAGTATAATGATAATTTCCAATCGATATTCACCAACAAAAAATATATAAATACATACAGGATTTATCATAAACACCAGAAATAAAAACATATGTATGTTATTTTATAAGTATGTATATTTCTTTGAATTTCTCATATATTATGAATAAATCATATATTTTTATGAATATTTGCTTTTAATAATAGTTTTCAAAACTCTAATCCTCATTACATTATTTTTGAGTTTTCAAGATATAGAATGAAAAAAGAATCATTCGGTTTAGCAGACATATTATGCTCAAAAACTTTATAATATTTTGAAAATTTAATTCAACATAAATAATTAGAAATAGTTTTCCAGAATTCGCAGCCAAGTTTTAATAGATATTCTCTAACAAGATATAAATAAATTTAGAGTGGTAAAATATGTATGTTTTCATAAATGATTAAAATATATTATGATAAAACTAGATATTTAATTTAGAAACATATAAGACTCTTAAATTAGGTATTTATAAAAGTAATTTTAAGTAAAATGTCTATAGTATTTCTTATAAGTTGTAACATTTTATTAATTTCAAACTAATCTTACGATGGTAGTGCATTGTTTTGTATTAATGCATGTTTTATTAAGTAATGTTTTATGTTCAATGTTTTATGTTTCATATGTTTTATTTATGTATATAAAAATAGAAATCATAAACTAAATTCGTTTCAAAATGTCTTACTTTTATACAGAATTATTCACTATATTACTTTTATACGGATGTCTTACTTTTATGCGTCCTGCAGTGGACTAATAGTAAAGACATGGTTCTCAGTAGAACACCGAAGTCAAGCATCACTGACTGCGGTCACTGTGCGGGTGGGTGACCACTTGGATCAGTCTNTGGACTGAGGATGCGCGGTATCGGTATTTGGTAAACTGTTCTACCGTAAAGTGCTCGACTTCATGCGCAGGTCGTCGGGCTACTAAAGTAGGGGAACCTTCCCCTCCACAGAGGATCAAAATTGCGATGCCTTGTCTTCGGATCATCCTTAGGGATGCTTCCTAGAGCGTCGCCAATAGCTCATTGTGCAGCTCAAGGGTGACAAAAATAAAGGAACCTTCCTACCTTACTTTTATACAGCAGGTAAATAAACAATTCTTTTTCTTTAGCATCTATAACCATTTGAAACTGTTTTGGCACAGATTCAACAGGAGACTCGAAAAATGTCGAATGTTGTTTCACCCCAATTTTTCTTTTAAAAATCCTCATTCCATTCTTCAACTGCCTTTTCTGTTTTTTCGAGTTCATTTTTCATTATTCCCCACAAATTCCCCATGTCTAGGACAATTCGTCATAGACCTATGGTAATTTATGGCAACCTATGGCAATTCATATAAACTTATATGGCAAGATACCTTAAGCCTATGGTAACCATAGAAATTTCTATGGGAGAGTGGGCATGGTTGGTGAAAGAAGCAGGCATGCTTTTTTTGCAACTCCGTCTATCCAGACGAATTTTATGTTAATTAAACCATTCCATCAAAAGCAATCGAACTTTTGAATAAAGTTCACCCACCATATTGAAATTTATAGTTATTTAAAATTATTCGTATTTATGATTATTTCAACGAAAAAACAGCATTACAAATTCTAAAATTTCCACTGCCGATAAGTGGATGGCAAGGCATACACGTGGTGCCAATACCGGTGGAGGATTATTAGGCCAACGGGACTTAAAAGGTTTCTTTATCATATTAAAAATGACATTAAATGTGATGTTATGATATTAAAAATGATATTCTTAATATCATTTTTTATTTTCATTTTATTTTATTTCATTTTTGTACTCATTCATTTTAATATTTTTTTTTAATTATCTAACTAAATCGGTTTTCAAACTTCTTGAAATTGATCAATAGTTTACAAGTTTCGACAGCATTATTCTAAAATTTTGAACTTAGTCTGTTTCATTCAACAACTTAATAATCTAGAACCAAATTAGCTCTCGCGGCTACAATAATGCTGCGTGGATTTTGCTAGCATCAAATATTAGATTTTGTGCCTTTCTGCGATGTAGTGTTCAATCCTTGATGTTGTGATTGATTTTGGATTTAATGAGCAGTATAGAATCAACAAATCTGTAAGTCCATTCCATTTATTTTATTTCTCATATTGTGTTTATTGTTTTCAAATTAATTTTAGTTTTAAAGGTTTAAATTATACGGGTATTGTCTATAAGATTTCCTTGCTTTCTTACATAATTGTCTTTTCTCATATATTTAATTACTTATTCTCTCGCCTAAATTATTGTGAAAAGTCCCGAAAGCTCTCTGTAATTCAATAACTCTTGTAAATTATTGTCTTTGTATAAATTCTCCTATGAATATTTGCATAATAAACTTTCATACCGCTGTGTAGAAATGTTGCTCTCGCCTACGGAAAAATTTTATTAAAGGCTATAGCACACCATAATCCTGTGGCAAGAATTTTCTATATTAAAAATATCATAGGATATCCCAATCTGGTCTTGCCTGTGGTAAAATTTTACCCTATACTTTTCCCATTTCCCATATGGCAAAGTTTATCATACACGATTGGTAAAACTTTGTCATATGCTTATGGCAAAATTTTCCTATATGTTTATGGCAAAATTTTACCATAGGAGTATCCTATGGTATTTTTTATGGCAAATTTTCCTAAGGTAGGTATGAGAACAGGAAATGAAGCTGATCACTGCAATAACTTACAAAATTAATGACGCTTGTCATCTTTCCACTCTATTGACTCAAATATGATTTTTATTAGTAATTTGTTACATGTTATTTAATTCCTTATCTTTAATTCGTTAGTTACTGACCAATCAGCAATCAACATGTCTCAGTAATTTACCAAATAAGTATTTTAAAAGTTAATAAATCCACGGGTTATATTATGTCTATAGTTATGCTTTTTAAATGCGTTTCCATAAATCTAAATAATATAAAAAAATGACAATCGAAATTTTTTAAAAAAACCATGCGTAGCAAAGTTTAAATTTATCGTATTATTGCTTGACTGTGATAAGTCTTAACTATCATGTGTTCAAAAACATCACACGAACAAAAAAGATCATTTTTATTAAATTATTTATTTATTTAGTTATTTAATTTGATGCGTTAAACATCTAAAATCCTGTTTTTATTACCCTAAGTCAAGGAGAAACGGCAACAAATTAACTAAAAAATAATAATTGTTGTCAGTATATACTTTCCAATTATTCAATGATTACGCAATATTAATTAATGCCGAATCATTGACTATTTTTTTTTTACTCCGTTAAAAGAACGGGTATTCAGTAGTTTATAAGTAGAAATAAATATTTCTCAGTAATAAAAAAGTTTATATTTGAAATTCTTATAACAGAAATAATAAAGATGCTCATGCAGCTTTTTTAGAAATAAAAAAAGCTTAGTTTTGTGTATGTTTGAAAACTTTTATTTGCATTTTATGTTTAAAACAACAGAATTTATTATTCATGCCAGGTAGAACTGAAAAAAGGTTTGGTTCCACACGTATTTTAGATCCAAAATATCTAAGCGAAGTAGAAAAATTTTAAGTCATTAAGAATTGAGCAACGTAAGTTATGTTTTTCAAAAGCTTTTATGACTACTTATGGCTTTGATAATTATCATAAAATTAAGTTCGAATTTCTTATATCTTTCTTTCATAAACAGAAAGTTAAAGTTTCTAGGTACAAAACTCAATTTTTAATTTGCTTTAAGATAATGTTAAGAGAAATATTTTAAAATATTAATGAAAAGTTAATGAGTATAAATGATCTTATTTACTCATTAACTTCTTATTAATTTTTTAATTTCTAATTTTTTTAATTTTTTATTAATAGTTTTAGATGGATGATTTTATTATGACTTATTGAAGAATCAGCATTCGCAAACAGACGTCCATAAATTTAAAACACAAACTTTTACTTATCTTAATTTATTTAGTGCTTATGTATATTTGAAAACAATTTTTAGTGCTGTTCCTCTGCATGGTGTTGTTTTTGTTCTTTTATTTTAAACTGAATACATAAGAAACATACCTTTTTTCTTATCATAGAAACTGGTTTTAATGAAAAATTATAAGAGTAATCACTTTTTTATCTAATTTTTTTCAGAATGCTCTTTCAAATAAATGTTATCGAGAATACATTACAAAATAACGAAAACAGCTCATTAAACTTTTGCAAGCAATCCTATTAAAAAATAGCTTTCCTGTTTGAAGCACAAAATCTAAGCATACCTAAAAAAAATTGTTTTGTATTTTGTATTCGATAACAAACTAAGTAAAATCTCATACCATAAATTTGATATGATATAAAATAGTAATATATTTCTTTCAGTATTTAATTCGTTGAGTCCATAACTTTCCATAATTTCCTTCCCTTTAATTCAATAGTTTTCAATAATCCCATTACATTTAGTTAATAAATGCAGCCAGCTAATATTACTAATGGTTTCAGTCTAATTCAAATAATTGCTTGTGATCCAAGCAGGGTAAAAACTTAAAAAATCATTCCAACAATTTTCACTTTATTTGAATAACTATTTTTAATTTAACAATTATGCAAATTTAGATTTTTTTTGAATGGGTTGTTCCATTCAAATTCATTTTTAATTATTTGTTTATCTAGTCTTGACATATTTATAGAAATAGGTGAAAAATATAGTTAGTAATACTGTCAAAGTATGTTCCTTTAAATTTATACGAATTGTGTATTATCGTCCAATCCAGCATTTTTGAACTTTATAACCTTTTATTTTTTTATATAACCCAAACTCTCATTTATAAAAGTCTTGAATGCATATGATATATTATGTTATGAACAGTGTTTTGTTTGTTGACGCTTAAAAACTGCGTATCCAACATTCCATTTCATATGGAGCAACCTAATATTCTTTTGAAACATAACCGAACATACTTGCTTCAAGGTATTATAGCAACATATTTCATTATTTACTTTTTTTAATGCAGCCCAAGGGAAAGTATAAAGACGATGTGTACACCTAATGCAAGAAAAATATCTGGCATTTATCTTCACTGCTCTGCATTATAAGGAGTAATATTTTCCTTTAAATGTGTACCATTTTTATTTACTATATTCTACAGAAATATTAAAGAATTTTCTTATAGGCATAGAATATAGTTAGAGAATTTTCTTTTTCAAATTTCAATAAATTTAGAATTATATGAGCCTCACACGTAAAACAATTTTAATCATCACGTGTTAATTCCTAATCTACTATAGCAATATTAAAATTGTTTTGTTATTTAATTTCGTATGTCATTCAAATATACTTAAAACTAATTGAAATACCAGAAAAAAAAGTTTGAAACAATTTTGCATAATATATATATAATATAGTATATATGTATATATATATATAGTAGAACTAAAGTACTACTTACATATTTTTTAGGTCTAAGTAAGCTCAATTTTGGGGTGCAAAAATTATCTGTTTATCTGAGATATCAAACAACTTTCATACGTTTTCATATTCATATTACTTTTATTGTTTTTACTTTTCTCGTACATTTGTTCTACAACCTTTAGATTTCCGTGTTAAAGAAGTTGAAATTATTGGATTATTTAAAAAAATTAAAACATATAAGAAACTGAAGCATCTCTCTCAATTATATTTTAATTCGTATTTAACTTTATTAACATGAAATTATAAAATATTCTTTCAAGCATATTTAAATCTATAAAACTATCTTCCCACCAAATCTTATACCAACACAGTTTATTTATTTTACAATAAAACATTTGCCGTACAATAGATAAACATTCATCAATAGATAAACATTAATTATTGCAAGATATTGCAAACAAATACAAATGTGTAGCTGCTGAACAAGCATTGCACTTACTAATACCATAATAACAAGACATATACTTCAAAGTATTTAAGGAAGTATTTTTCAATTGCCAGTTTGAGTTGTTCAAACAATATTTATTTTTAAACTTTCACACATTTATTTAAACCTTCTCATATTATCAGAAACAAAATTTTTACAAAAGTATGACTGAAACGTTTCGTTAATTCTGTAAGAATAACTACAAATTCTATATTAAAGAATGAACTACATATATTCGCGTATATGTTACCGTTAAAGTGCGTAATTCAGTTATTTCATTGAATAACTAGGTATTTCACGAAATAACTAGTCAGTAAAAGATCGTAATAGATGAAACATTTCATACTTTATTTAGTTGTTCAATGAAATATTAAATGATTGACCGTTAAATTGAAAGATAAACAGTTTCAAAGCAATTCTATAAATTAATTGATCATTAATAGCTAAAATCTTTCGAAAAATACATTTTACCCCAATTGCTGATTATTTATTGATATATAATGAGGAAAAGCAGATATAATTTATTATTGCTCATATTAATAACTACTTCTAAAAGCAACGGAATGAAGCTCACATACACAAATGTCCTTACAAAGGGGTTAAGGGACACATGTCATTGCACAGGATATAAAAGGGGTTCAAAAGTGACTAAAAGCAGTTAGAACTGGTTCAAAGAGCTTTCAAATGCCGTATATCATTCTTTAACGATCAAGTAATCGCCACTTTTAGAATATCTAGTTAAATAGTAGAATTTAATAATTTTATATACTTTAACTGATTTGTCTAGTTATTTCATGAAATACCTAGTTTGCCTATGAAATAACAGATTTCACATTTTAACGGTAACATATATATGTTAAATTAATGCCTAGTTTGTCTATGAAATAACTGATTTCGCATTTTAACGGTAACATATATATATTAAATCAATACCTAGTTTGTCTATTAAATAACTGATTTCACATTTTAACGGTAACATATATACATATAAATTAAAACCTAGTTTGAATGCCTGGTTTGTCTGAGAAATAGCTGATTTCACATTTTAACAGTAACACATATATATGTTAAATTAAGTATGTGAACTTAATTTTGAGAAAAGTTAACAGAGTGAGAAAGAGTTCACATCCAACTGTATTAAAATAGAAATGTTTTCGAAATTATAATTAATAATTCACAATCTAATTCTCGAAACGAAACGAAAATGCAATATTTGATTTTAATGCACAACAATAGTACAAATACATAAGATTTTCGAAATTATCATGAGCGTTAATACTTCGTGAGTTTAATTCACTTTCAATCTGAAAATTTATTCAAAATACATAATTTGAATACCCAATCCTGACATTTCAAATAAACGTGAAGATTTTAGTCGATATTTTGGAGAAAAAGTCTTGTCTGGTTTCTGTAAACACTTCAGATTTATTGATTTTATTTGCGTTTTAAATTATCTAGCTTTAAGTTTTAAACTTCAGCTTGTTAGGTTTATTTTTTGTGTGTTTGCACAGTTGCTTGATTTGAGATTAAGAAATAGAAGATTTTAATTAAATTTCAATGTGTTGGAACTGCCCTGTTTAAATTAATACAAATAGAATTATATCTGCTGACTTATTTCTCTAAATATAATTTTGAGCTTTACTCAAACATTTTGATTTTATAATGACAGATGGTTTTCGATGTGCTACAAATAAATCAACGGGATAATCTTAAAATTAGATCAAAAATTTAACTGGGAAAAAAGTTTAATTTCTGTGTAGACTTAAGCAGCTCGTTATGTATTTAAAGTGTACTTTGAATCTGCGAATGTTTTGTAAACCTTGCAAAAGTGCGAGAAATAGTAACGTATTTTAATAAATTTAAATATATAGAAATCTTGTAAGGGTTTTTTAATTCTATGCTAATGTGTTAGGCAAATGTAGAGGGAATCTTTAAAAATAAATTCTACCCTGCAAGGACGTGGTATATAAGGTTTACCAATAATATTAACGTTTTTTATTCATAAGGAAAAGGGTTAAAAAAGATAATAAATTAGTTTTTAATTGTTAGGAAACACGTTATGCGTATTTTTGCATCACACCTTTGATTTTTATTACAGGGTGAAATAGCTATATTTGAAAATCATGCTGTTTTTATCCGATTATAATATTTTATTTAACTATAATAGGGATTAATCTAAGAAAGTTTCCATTTCTTTTAAATTTAGATAGTTTCCAATTTTAGATAAACCCCAATTTTCAAACAATTTTCATATTTTTTCCAACGCATTTATGTATTTTCTTCTTCTTAAAAACAGTCCAAATCAGTTAAAATATAAAGCCTATCGACCAGAAATATTTTCTACGATGTTTAAATATTTATCATTTAGTTATACTAAAAGAAGATTATTTAAAATTATCACAAATAAAAAATAGTGACAGGCAGAGTATTGTAAGTTGATTTTTTTTTAATTTTGCTACAATGACTTCAATCTTTGGAAATTAAAAACGTGTTTCGAATGATTATGTAGAAAATTGTTCAATTTACATTTTGCATACCATTACGTACGTATACACTCCCCTACAACAATACAAGAGACACTTTTGGTTTTTGATATTTTTTTGAATTTTCCAATAAAAACTTACCAAGAAAAAGTACATTTTATAACTTAATTTCGCAATTTAATACATGACGTGCCTAATTGTACTAGTATATTTATGATCAACCCCTTATTTCATACAAATAGCATCTTAATGCATGAAAATCTGATAATTAGATTAAAAGACAGCAGGCATCCCATTTTTTTATATTTTGTTTTAAGAAAGCAGATAAAGATAAGGATAACGAGGGTAACATAATTCAAGAGACTTTTGACTATAATCTACCGACTTGAACGTAGCAGGTCGTTGCGCACTGCCAAGTTAGCTATCGCAAACTATAAGAGATTCGCGAAGAAAACATATAATAATAAGGAGGGGATAACAGCATAATTTAATGAACTACGCCTTTAATCGACCGATTTACACTTGGCAGATCATTGTACACGGTCAAATTAGCTGACGTGAATAACAAGAGATTCTTAACGAAAACATATAATAAAAAAAGAGCAGTATAATTTAATAGACTACATCTATAATCGCCCGATTTACACTTGACATGTCGTTGTCCACTGTTAAGTAAGCTGACGCGAACTATAAGCTATTCGTGAAAAAGACATATAATAATAAAAATGGAGAACAGCGTAATTTAATAGACTATGCCTGTAATCATCCGATTTACACTTGACAGGCGGCTGCACAAGTAAGCTGACGCGAATTATAAGAAATTCGTAAAGACATGAAAAAAGAAGAAAAGCATAATTCAATTCCAATGATGAACCGATTTACCCTTGGCATACTGTTCCCACACTGGCAAGTTGAGCGGACCGAATTTATTGCCTATTGGTATGTAAAAGTGTGCACGTGAACATTAATTATTTTCTTATTGCATATTTAGTATTCCATGTTTTGGCAACAGCAGTTCTTGTGTACGATATAGATTTTGAGTTTTTAGAATAACGGTGTGTGTAAATTTTAATAAAGTGTTGATTTGTTTTTCTTTTAAAAGTTGTTTCTTACAGGTATATGAAGAGCTCAAATAACTATTCCCTTTTTCTTTAATTTTTTTTGTTAACCGGTTGATTGAAATATTTTCAAAAAATTAAAACTATTTCGTTTTCAATAAGTATTCAATGATTATTCTTAATGTAGTTTCTTTCAATAAGTTTTAAAATTTTATTTACTAAAAAATAAGACCGTTAAACATTTGCTAAATATTCTATTTTTTGTTTACAATAAAATAAATATTCCATCTAGTGTCTATGTTTCAATTTGCGAGCACACGATAACACTTAAAGCTAAGTAGTTAAATATGATAGTAGATATTGACAAGAATTTATGCATATGAATACTAAATATTTTCTTAATTACAATTGCTTTATAGCGATTGCTTTTATTTTCCCTTATTCTCAACATTAGGCCTTAGATGTAAAATAAGTTCAAATGTCTTAAGATTTTTTTTTATTATAATTTTAATCACCCCGGTCTGTTAGATGTAATCTTCAACAGCTCACCAAAACCAACATATTTGGTATCACTTAATAAATAACAAGCAACTATAACTTAAATGTTCTTTAACCAAAAGCCAACAAATATTAAGCCATATGTCCATAAAAACATTATAAATATTTTTTTCTTCAAATCATCCACTCGAGCTTCTTTTTCTTTTGTAAGTCAGATTATAATTTCAGCCACTACTTAACTCATTCATTTTTCATTTCCGAAATTAATAACGTTGTCTTGAAGATTTCTACACTGCATTCATTTTCTGGTCGGCAACACCCATTCTAATGAAGAAACAAGCGGTGATTCTCTTTGTAAAAGAAAATATAAATAGTGCAAAGTCGACCCATCAAAGGGATAATACCCTATCCACAGAAGTTACTGAAACATAAATGTGCCAAGAAAGTAATCTGGCCGTTAGAAAACTCTCTTTTTACCCAGCGATTAATTAAATGAAGCGGTCTTCTCGATGAGTTGCTTTGTTTGGCTCCTTTCCCATCATTTAATGGCGAGTTTCCACTACCGGTAACTTGAATAATTAAAAGTTCATATCATTATTTCGTGCGAGGAATTTTAGAAAAGCTCTCGTAAAATTGGTTTTGGAAACAAGAAACCATGGGATTTAACAGAGGAAGGAAGCGGATTTGTGAGAGATGAATAGCGATGATGATGATGAAATAAAAGAAGATGATTTGTTGCTTGTTTCATTATGCATTGACATCATACTTAGAAAATATTCAAAGGATTACTTTTTAATAAACTGCCTTGATTTTTTTTAATTTCGTGCATATTAGCAGGTTCAATGATTTAAAAATATAATTAATAAATTTCAAGAACCTGCTTATGATTTTATTTAAATATGTAATGTTTTAATAACATACATTTTCAATTCATTATTTTATTTTCTGACTCTGGTCCATACGTTAACTTTTTAGGATAGCTTTCTTCTAATAATTGCGAGGCCATTTTTTTTCTAGCAATGCTAAATTGAAATATTTTTGGAATTGAAACTTATTAATATCAAACATTTTATTACGCTTATGACCTAAAATTAATTTGGTTTTTAGACCATTTTCTGGGTAAGAAAGGGGGTGGATATTTCCTAGAAGTTTACCTTCTGTGAAAAATTGACTATAAAATTGAACTTCTGTATTCATAAATAAGGGGATTTATAAATTCTGCGTTAATAACTACAAATAAACTCGATGAAAAATGATCAAATAACCAAGCTCATAATGTACAGGAAATAAAAGTCCCCCAGTGTTAGCCTTTCAACTTGATCCCACTATGAACTTTACTAGTGTATACAAAATGTTTGCACTAGTAAAGTGAGTGACACACTAGTGAACTTTACTAGTGTATACATTTACGTATACAAAACCCTTCAGTTGGTATTTTTCGTAGCGTCTGGAGCTACTAACAGATGGCCGCACAAGTCATAATTGGGAAAATAGCTTCCTAATGAAATTGGTGGGAAATTTACTTCCAATGATTTTATAAGGGGTTGAATGAAATACAGCATTCAAAATTCTTAGGAAGCCTTATTAGCTTTCCCCCTATTAACCTTGCTATATCCTTTTCTTCTTTAACCTCGTAATTAGTTTATAACACTATTTAATTTCGGAATCTTAATTTGTAACGCTGTTTGTGAGCAGCGTAATATAGCCGCTTATAAATCTTTAGCCATAAAGGTATCCGATTGGTTAGGAAACTTTTTTTTCAACATTAATATAAAATTTTTAAAAAGAACTAGTTTATTTTTTGTATTAGTGTAAGAATTTATAAAAATATTAAAATTTATCATAAATATTTTCTTTTTATATGGTTATTTTTAAGTAAGAATGAGACATTTTTTGCCTATACTCTAAACACTATAAAAAATTTATCGCCTAATACAGAAAAAAAACCTCTAAGAGTTTTATTATGAAGGCTTTCAACTATGTTTTAAAAAACAAGTGCATAAGCTATTGATTTAGGGATCAATGTTGTTAAAAAAAAGCAAAATTATAAAATTGCCGGCATTGCGAAGAAACATGCATAAAAAATGAAATTCTACTTTTTTCTCTCTTAGTCTGTAGTTCAAAACATGCGTGCTATAATCATAAGCACTCGTGAAAAATTGTAGACAATTAATTTAAAAACAATATGAGATATCGCGTTTAAGGTGGTGAAAATGTGAAGAAAACTGATTTTGAGATTAAACGCATTTAAATACTTAAAAACATTAGTCTCTACTGTTACCACCTTACACAAAAACTGCTATAACTTTGTAAATAATTAGTACACAAACAAAAGCAAAGTATTTGTAGAAAGTTAAGAGTAGAAGGATTCTAAATTTATAACATACTCAATTTAGAAATTTGCCAAAATAATGTTTTTGCACTTGTCAGATAACTTAAACCAAGCAATTTATCTTACTATTTTATTGTCCGACGTAACCATATTTTAATTGTCCGAACATTAAGTGATTCTACGTCTTCATAACTTAGAATGGTTTTTTAAAAAAGTGACGTATTTCTTTCATTACCTACAGTTTAATCGAATCTTACATCTTTTCCTCTGAAAACTGGTATTTGCAGCGGTGATAATTATTAAACAATACTGAAATAAATATTGATGAATTTAATTTTTAAAACAAAAATGCGCAAAAAAATTAAACACACTGAATAACTTTTGATCTAATGATCGGAATTTCACGAATCAAGACAAATCTTAATAGTTTTAGGACTTCTTAATTTTGCTAAATAAATAGTTCAGACCATTTTTCAAATTATGAAATTCGACACAAAAACATACTTTCTCTAAATAAACATATATTTTTTTTCAACAGATTTGGATTCCAGATCTTCAAAATATAGGGGATAGTCACAGTCGGGGAAATATGATCCCAATAGAGAGTTTAGTTAAGTGTGAAGTCGAAAGATTGCGACAATGTCCTTTATGACAATTTCACTTTTAGCGCATTTCACTCAACAACTTTTTTAATTAACTGGAAGAAAAAATTTACACAATAATAAAATTTGTTTGTCCAAGTATAATTTCATGCAAAAAATCATTTTTAATAATTATTTTTTTAAAATTTTATTTAACGATAATTTTACATTTGCGTATTTTGCCATGACCCAATTTTTTTAACGAATAGTTGAAAAAATATTTACACACAATTAAAAAAGTTGCTTATTCTAAGATGCAAAAAAAAAATTATTTATTATAATTACTAATTCTTTTTTTGTTATTTTATTTAACAATAGTAGAAAAAATTTTGAATTGTAAGATATAGAAGTGCTTACATCATTTTAAAAATGTAATTTTTTAAATGGCAAAAACAAAATTTGAGTGCAATCAGTCAGAGTTTTTGCGCTATTAAATTTTAAGAAATTTCTATCTTTAAAACTCAATTTCTCAAGAACAATTCGATTGATTTCTTTCAAACTTTGCGTTTTGCCTTTTAAAATTAAACGTTTCAAAGAGATGTAATGATTTCTATTTACTACTTTTCAAAGTTTTTTCGACTGTTATTAAAAATAAAATAATGAAATTATGGGGAAATATTTTTTTTTTCGTTCTAAAGATACACTTCAATAAGAGTAAACTCAATACAAAATTTCATAATGCTCAACAGAATAGATGTTATTGAAAGTATTAACATTGTTCATGTTACGTTTTTAAACTTTTGGTATGATAAAAATTTTTAATAAATATTTATAAAATCCAAATTACTTTAATGCGCAGAATTTAAAATTACCGTACCCTCCTACTATTTCGAGCACAGAAACTGCATTAAAGGCTCTTACTTAACATTGGTCTTGGAAATACGAAACCAAGGCCAAGAACGCAACAGAGAAAGAAATGAGAGAAACGAATAAGAAAAATGGATGGTGAAAGAGGATGATGATGAAAAGAGAGATACTTTTCTAAATGTTTCATCATACCTTTTCAGAAAATGCTGAAGGGAATATTTTTCTATCGATCATATATATTTTCGGGCATTCCTTTTATGGATTAGATGGCTGGGGATAATTACTAACTACTAATGTGGTGCTTATGTATCGTTGTTATTACTATGGTTATAATATTTATTATAGAGCATGCTTTCAATTTATTATTATTTATGAATCTCGTAATTGAAACTTAAACCCAGGGAAAAAAGCACGCACTTATTTCAAAGTGCATCATGTCATAAAAAGTGTATGATTCGCTGATTCATTAATTTATGCTTCTTATTGATTTTTTCGTTGATTCAATTATTTCTCTTTTCATTATATACTTTTGAAATCGATTCTTTATTTATTCGCTGATCTATAGATTCAATAATTCTTTGTTTCCCCGATTTATTAATTTGCTAATTGAATAATTTTTTCACCTCTTGATTTTCCAATTTATTAGTTGACTCGTAGATTAATGTATGCTAGTATTTAACTTATACATTTATTTTCTTTCCTTAATTTTCTGATTCGTTGATTTTTTTATCATTCCATTACTTCACTTCCTGATGCACTGATTTACTAAGTTGTCTTTTCTCCTTCTCTGATCTTTAATGTGGTAATTCCTTGCTCTTCTGATTTTTTAATTCAGTAATTCATTTATTTTTTAAGTCATTGATTCTCCAATTTATAAAAAACTTATGCGTTACATTTCTAATTTATAAGTTCTCGAATTTTTAATTTCTGTTACGTTGATCTCTTTCTTTCTCTCGTTCGCTGACCCCTAATTCACTGATTCATTGATTTGTCTCTTCATTGATTCGCTTATTCATTCATTCGCTAATCTAATGATTCATTAAGCCTTTTTTTACGGGATTATTGCGGGATTTTTTTCTGCATGGGTTCCTACATTCATTGATTCTTTGCTGATTTCTCGAATCGTTGATTTATCGATTGAATCGCGCATTTATTTACTAATTTATTGATTCTCACTTTTTGATTTCAAGATGAGCTAATTTCTTTACTTTTGTACTAATTCACTGATTCAATAATTCATTATCTTACGTATTCTCTATTATTAGAGCCATAGATTTATAAATCCGGTATCTACTTGCGTCACTGGTTTCGCTGATTTTTTTAACTGATTCATAAACTCTTTGACGCATAATTTTCATGAAACATATTTTTCATACTTTTTATATTATTTTGTATTAATTAGGTCAAAAAAATGAAAAAAATTATATTTTAATACTTTAATAATTTATAGTTTAGTTACGAAATACAGCGAGGAACAAATCAATGTCGCTTTCTGCGTTAAAAGTACAAACTTCCAAAGCTCACTTACAAACAATAATTTTTCAAATTTACAATTTGCGCTTATTTAGATCTAAAAGAAACAGTTAAATTGAAATTTCATTAATTTACAAAAGAAATTATTCATAGTTTTTGATTTCGAATGGGAAAAAAAACATTTCAAACTAATGGTTTTGGATTTATATTTTAGTACAAATATAATCCGATAATTTCAGCATTATTCAGATAGTTCAGTTTATTATTATAGCGACTGTTAAACTGCTTTTTATAATTAAAAAATGCCAAAATATATTTTTATTTGCAATTAAAGGGTCATAAAAATATGTATAAATGGGACACTGGCGTCCAACCTGCACTGAAAGATAAATTCCTTTCATGGTTATTACGTGATTCATTAATTCGCCGATTTATCAGTTACCTCATTCATTAGCTCTCCAGTTAAATAATTTTCGAATTTATTGATTCACCAATTAGTTGATTCTCTAATTTATTGATTTTTCTAATTTATTGATTCTCTAATTTATTGATTCTCTAATTTATTGATTCTCTAATTTATTAATTCTCTAATTTATTGATTCACAAATTAGTTTATTCTCATATTTATTTACTCTCTTTTTACCTCTCAATGTTTTTTTTATTCATTGACTAATTCNATTAGGGCAAAATAAATGGAAAAAAAATTATATTGAATATTTTAAGAATTTATAGTTTAGTTACGAAATACAGCGTGGAACACACCGGTGTCGCTTTCTGCGTTACAAGCTTCAAACATGGCTCACTTACAAACAATATTTTTTCAAATTTACAATTTACGCTTATTTAGATCTAAAAAAACAGTTAAATTGAAATGTCATTAATTTAGAAAAGATATTATTAATACATTTTTAAATTCGAATGGAAAAAAAAACATTTCAAACTAATGTTTTTAGGATTATATATTTTAGTACAAATATAAGCCGATAATTTTAGCATTATTCATAAAATTCAGATTATTCTTTTAACAACTGTTAGACTGCTTTTTGTAATTAAAAAATGCCAATATATATTATTATTTGCAATTAAAACGTCATGAAAATATGTATAAATGTGACACTGGTGTTCCATCTGCACTGAAAGATAAATTCCCTTCATGGTTATTACGTGATTCATTAATTCGCCGATTTATCAGTTACCTCATACATTAACTCTCCAATTAAATGATTTTCGAATTAATTGATTCACCAATTAGTTGATTCTCTAATTTATTGATTTTTCTAATTTATTGATTCGCAAATTAGTTTATTCTCATATTTATTTACTCTCTTTTTACCTCTTAATGTTTTTTTTTATTCATTGACTAATTTATTACGTTTTTTCATGCTTTTTTATTCATTGATTAATTTGATTAATTTATTTACCTTTAAACTTCTTTTTAATTTAAATTTTAACAATTTTTTATTAAAAATTTTCCAATTTATAGCTAGAAAAAAAAATGTAACATTGTCAATGCAGAAATTAAGATAAATATTGAGCATTTTGAAGACATAAAAAATATTATATAAAATAATTATTGAAAACAAACTCAATTGATACAACGCTTACTTCTTCAACAAAATAGGTTTTTAAAAAAGAACCTTTTGAAACAAGCATTATTTTTTTCAAATAAAAGTATTTTTATGAATGCAAGAGAATTCGAAACAGTGAATCGAAAAAGCAAGTTTTGTAGAATGAAGAGTCTGAACAAAATTTTCTATGTTTAGCATCATGAAATTACTTTTCAATTTTAAATTAGTAAAGCTTTTTTAATAACATTTATACAGATGAAATAGCTAACTACTTTTAATACTTTTCGTTCAAATTAGAATGCTGTAAAATGTTTAGAAATGCAGTTTTAATATTTTGCATGGTTCAAAAGTATGAGCACGTAAAACCATGTTTTTAAAAGTACTAATTAAGACACACATAAATGAAAAAGATAATACAATAACTATTCATAATTTTCAAAACCATACACAAAGACTTAACTATTTGAAAAAACTATAGCCGAAAATTCTGCTACTTGAAGTTAACCTTTCAACTTTAAATGTTTAACTTAAAAATTAGATGGAAAAAAAATTCTACTTATATTTGTCACCTTAAATACGCATGTAATTAAAACGCCTCAATCCAGAAAAATAATACATATTAATCCATTTATTAAATCACTAATGATATAGGGTGTAAGATTTTTCTTTCCTATTAATCTTTTTAAACTGAACATTACTTTAAGTAATTTTTAATTTTACAACGATTGAAATACTTGAGATGATAAACTGATGTTGAGACAGAGAAGTGAGCTTTTAAACTGTCTCGGAAATATCATAGTTTGTCTGCTTTCTTCTCTTCATTAATTATACCTGAAAATTAATGGGGGAATGAACTAAATATTTAATTGTTAAACAATTCCTATTAGTGAAGTTAGTTTCATTATTAGTAATAAATTAGTGAAATATTAGAATTGAGAAAAACATTTCATTTTACTACACTTTTCTCACAAATGAGTCCAAATTAAATAATTATACCCTAAATTAAGAACTTTTATCAAGATCAAAGAATTCATGAGGAAATATATCAAATTTTATTTTATTTTATGCTTTTATTTTAGTAAACGAGATTTAAGAGTAAATTGTGTGAGAAAGAAATTTATTCAATTGGTTCTTATTTGATGAAAATTTCACAAACTAGTTTATAGTTTGCAAGATAGTATCTTTTTTGCGATTATAATACTTCAAAACACATTATTTTGAACAGTATTTTTAAATTAAAATACATTAATGTATTTTCCGGGTTGTAACTTGTATAGTAATTAAAAATACATTATAAAATTACCTGTATTCGTCAGTAAATGTTTAACAATAAAAGTTTTTATAGTTAAAATATCTTATTAAACTAACGTTTATTTGAACGAAAATATCGTACGATTACCAAATATAGTGTTGAACAATTTCTTCAATGGAAAAGAAATAGCCAAAGTTTTGTTTCTTTTTAAATATGTTTCATTAAAATTTACAAACGAAAAATAAGCATATTCAAGTGACACATACATATTCACGCATTAATATTCAGATTCTTCGAACTGTTTCAAAATTAAATTTTAAAAATAACTACAGGCATTCGGATTTTGTTCCTTACAAATTCGACAGTTGCCATCAGCAACTACGGTTTTGAGTCAACGAGTAGTTACCAAACTCTGGAAAGAATAGAAACATTGATTCAATTGCAATTTTGAGATCCACAATAATTTTGGAATGGTTTGTGTAAAATTTGACTTCAATATTGCCTCATAAAAATGATACAGGAATTTATATCAGGAGAATTAGAGGGGCCTTCATATAGGCTCAGTAACGCTGTGTTGTCAATAAAAAGTGGGCAACAAAAATCAGTCGGAGAATGGTCAAAACAAACCCCATGCTCGGCATTCTAATGCCAAGTTTCAACTGAATCTTGTAAATGATTCCAGAGTAATTAAGTTTTCTTTTATACTTTTATCTAAATTACCATTTTGAATGTTTTAATAATGGAAATTATTCAACGCTCGAGTAGTCGTTGGCATGTTGACATAATATTGAGACTTTAAAAAAAACTCATGAAAAAGACTTTAAGAGAACGCTATAGAACGCTATATAGCGGGAGAAATTCTTCATGGCAAGTTCTCTGCTACCTCAATAAGCAATTAAAAGAGTAAATTATAGATTCAGATAAGCCTAGGGTAAACTATGACGCTTCAAATATTGAATAATTTTTTTGAAAATGATGAAATGCAAACAAATTATGTAAGGATTATTCAGGGGATAAGTTATTTTGCAATTATTTGTTTATATTTTCAAATTTTGAAAACGTATTTTCAGGATTGGAAACTTCGTGGTTTACTCTAGGCTTATCTGAATTCCCGTTTGTTCAAAATTTATCTTTTAAAATACCAATGGAAAATAAAAGTGAAACAGAATTTGACATGAAAAATTTCTCTCGTGGTACAGCGCCCTCTTTAGGCACCCAATTGCATCATTTACAAAGCTAATATTGGTCTCCTAAAAGTTTTCACGCTATAATTGTATCTTTTAACTACTAGTAATTTGAGAGGAAAAGAAAATTGAAATAATCTTTTTTGAGATCCATTTGTGGAATTAAACAGGGTCATGCCCCCCGATATCTCTCATCATTGCTTGAGTTCTGAGATCCTCGACATCAGTTTTCTAGAAAATATGTGTATGCCTATTACAATATAAATAACAAGCAGCTAACAACTCTTATTTGTCACTAAATCTCAAAATTTTATTCTTTAATCGATTAGCTATCATGTCAAAATAAGAGTTAAACGAAGAAACGAAATCAGATCTTCAAGAGTGAAAGCATATTTCTTTGCGTAATAAAGTATGTTTTAAGGCTTCTGGGACTTACAATGTAGGGTTTCAGCAAAGTACAATCGTCTTTTACAAGAAAGAAATGTATCTCTAGAAATGTAAGTAACTTAAACGCTATGGATATTTTTGATTTTCTTTATAACAAAGAGAATACATCAAATAATGGTTTTGAAGTTCTTGGTTGTTAAAATTTGATCGCATTGGAAATAGTTTTATTTCAACTATGATTGTCATTCAGTTTCGTGTGATGTTTATTTCAAATCTGAAAAAAAATAGTTGGGATATTTTTATTTAAGAACTTTGAAAAACAGTTACTTATCCTCTTGGCAAGTTATAAGGATTAGTAAACGAGTATTTCTATATCGTGCTTATATCTTTTACGAAAAAAAATTTTTTTTATTTATCTTTTACGAAATTTATTTTTGGGAAATCGATTTCAAATCATATATGGATTGATTCAGAATTGTTGATTGAAAAAGTACTGGATTAGTTGAAGTTGCAAATTTTTTCGTTAAAGACTATTTTGAAAGGAATTAAGTTTACTTTATTTAATTCCAAAGTTGAATATTTTTAATGAAAAATTAATTCGTGAAAAAACTATATTTTTAAAGAAATTAAACTTTAAACTACATTTGCCATAATTTTTTTTAAATTCAGCATTTGCTACAATTATTAACGAAAATTATACTGAGTTATTAAGTAACATAATGTTTATTTAAAGGCAAACCTAACACTAAACACGTAACACATAAAGTAAAACGTAACACATAAAGTTAAACGTAACACGTAAAGTTAAACGTAACCTTATTTTCTTCATCATAGCAATTCCGTGATTAATTGGTGAAAACTACGAGCATCTACGATGCCCAAATAACAATAGAATCTGTTACCAGAAAACCATAACGCTATGAAAAATCTCTCTATTAATCGGAATCCTGTTACCATAACCAAAACTATTCTCCTATGCGTAATTTAATAAGTCTTATACAATACTGTGATGAAAAGTAAACACATTTCTCAGTAGTGCAAGAGTTACCCAAATTAAAAGAGGATTTAAGAGATAACGTCGTATATACTGCAGCCATAACAGCACCAGTGAAAAACTAAAGTAGGAAAAATGCATGGTAGATTGCATAGAACTCATTATTCGGTTAGAAAGAGAGCATGTAAAGTGAGTGTAGAGTCTTTCTGATCACCCGTTCAATGTCGAGCAGTGTGCTGTAAATTCAATTTTAGGGAAGAGAAGTGATTCGGGGAGCGTGATGCAAACATTTATACTTTTACAATGGCAATAGGTCTAGAACGAATGATCTTGAACAAAAGGTGTAACAGTTTCCATGAAAGATGGATGGCAATATACGGTTTACCCGGAACAGAACAAGCAGACACCTTGAATGAGAAATGATTGAATTACTATAATAAAATCATTTAACCCCTTCGTTCTCGCTCCCGTGAAAATGACGGGGTGAGATTTCGCCAGCTATTTCTCGCTCCCGTGATATTGACGGGCTGGAGTGTTCAGTAGTAACGCGCCAATGAGAATGTAACTAATTCATTTCTTTTGCCCGGAAAACATTTTATTTCTCATTTTACACACCTGATGGCAGTACTAGGATATTTTTAAAGTGATTGTAGATAGTTAGTTTATTTTAAACTAGTTGCAGCACTAATCAAATGCATAATACAAATACAAAAGTCAAAAAATTGGCACTTTTATGACCGTTTTCTTGAAAATTAACCGATCGTTAAAGGGTTAAGTTAATCAAGAAGTTAAATTTTCTTAAGTCCGTGCCGTGCTTTATTTGAGTAAAAAACACGTATAAAGTATTACAACAGCTTGTTTTGAATGTCAACAACTGTTTTTTGAATGTTCCAACTTTTACGATCGCATGACTTGATTTTTACTTAAAAAGCTTTCTTGCAATCTGGTTTATCAGTTAAATACAACTTGCAAAACACCGGAATGAAAAAGTATGGACATTTAAAGAGGTTCAAATTAATATTTAAGTTAAAGAAAAAGGGCGCACGAAAATTGAGACTCTGGTAAAAAATATAAAAAAACCTGCTTAATTTTCGAATAAAATTTATAACTGTTTTAAATATTTTTTCTTAACTTTTCTCAGTTTCTTCTTGTTATCAACCTGATTTTGATGTTTTGTACCTCACCTACCTCAATAGTTATTGGTAGGATTTAAGTAGATCTTCTGCCTTAATTTGCGACCTCTGAAGTGTGTATTTTTAGTTCATATTTAAAAATAATTTTTTAATTATACTTTAGGGGTGTGATTACAACACCAGGTAATTGATATTCATGAGAAGTAATTAAAAAAAATCCCCTTATTTACTTATGGTTTAACTAACGTAAATGTTTAATAAGTGTGTCCAATAAAATACAAATAAAATAAATTTTTGATATTCTGTTCAATCATATGAGGCTCTATTCTATATGCAAAAGGAATTTAAGATTGCATTTTGATACAATTCGCTCCTACTCTAGGAAGATTTGCTGAACATCAGAGGAAATATATTTCTTATCCATTTCACCCTCTATCTAAATCCAAAGCATTGAACCAATTTTATATTCCATCTACAGACTAACATTTTCTCGAATCGAAACAGATATTCATGAAAAAAGGTTGGAAAAAATTACTTTTAAAATCTTCTGATGGAACAAAATCTTGAGATTCTGCTTTTGCTATAGATAATTTTGCTGAAATAAAATACAGTTATTTATGGTTTAAAAGTTCAAGAGTTCAGATAATACATTTGTAGCTTAATATGTTAAGAAATAAAACTCTGTTGAGTGGATATGCTTTAAAGAATAGATCTTTAAAGAATAGATCTTTAACATTATATTGATTTTTCTTAAGTAAATGTTTCCCTTAAAATAGTTCTTTGTGCGCAAAAAGTAATTGATAAAATATTAGAAAATAATAAAAGATTAAAGTAAATCATTGAAGTTTAAATAAATCATTGATGTTAAAATAAACCATTCGTATTTAAATAAATTATAAGTTATTAAATAAATTATAAGTTATTAAATAAATTATAATTGTGTTCTTATATAACTTATAAGAACATTGTTATTTAACTATTACTATTTGTTGATGGCTCCTTATTTTGAAATTTACTCATTGCCAATCATAAGCTAGCTTAGATAAATTTTGACTTTTTACATAATTTTCGAAGATTTGAGGCAATACAATGACAACCGACATTTTCAAATTGTGCAAGAAAGATTTTTTTTTGCAATTAAGTAATTCAGTTGTTTTATGAAACTTATCCTTAAATGTAGTTAAAATTATTTTTCAATTGTTCATGCATTGTATAAGGAAAACAAACTATCACTTAATTAATTAATTAATCAAGTTAATGAAATAAAATAATATAAATGCTTAGATAGGTGTAAGCATCCTTATGAGTTTTAATTTAAATAAAACTTTCTCAATTCTTACCACTCGAAACAAAAGAACTACTCATAACTCGAAACAAATATTTATTGCAACGGAAAACTAATTAAAACTTGCACAAATGTGGCATAGAGAATTGATTCGAAATGCAAATAGAATAGATTTATTTTAAAGTACTTGTCTAGCTTTAATATTTTAACATATTATAAATAGGTTGGTTATGTGTACTGGTAGGTAAACAATACGAGATTTAATAAGTTAACTTTATGACTATAATAATTATGACTTTTATTACCATCTATCGTAAATGCTGTGGAAAATGTAACTACAAAAACCTTGGTTTGATCTGATACTTATAACTAGTTTCTTCCTACTTT
This sequence comes from Parasteatoda tepidariorum, assembly GCF_043381705.1. Taxonomy (NCBI): domain Eukaryota; kingdom Metazoa; phylum Arthropoda; class Arachnida; order Araneae; family Theridiidae; genus Parasteatoda; species Parasteatoda tepidariorum. Next base: position 58,074,247 of record NC_092204.1, read on the forward strand.
ATTGTTGACATTAACAAGTTGATTAAGATACAGCTACAGCTCCTAATATTTAAATCATATAAATATATATATATATAATTTATCGATTGAATCACGC